>NW_003302554.1:2060132-2152650 GCF_000004255.2 Arabidopsis lyrata subsp. lyrata
CTTATAAAATAGCTTGTAAAATCCTATAATATCTTATAAATACCTTGTAAATACGTTGTAAAACCTTTTAAAATACATTGTAAAACCTTATAAATACCTTGTAAAAAACCTTTAAAATACCTTGTAAATTTTTGGCGGGAAAATTTTTCCCGCCAAAAATTTAACGCCAAAAAAATTGCGGAATCACTTTTCCCGCAAAAAAAATTTTTTGGCGGGAAAATTTTTTGGCGGGAAAAAATTTTACGGGAAAATTTTACAAGGTATTTTAAAGGTTTTACAAATTTTTACAAGTGTTTTGGCGGGAAAAATTGGGGGATCACTTTTCCCGCCAAAAAATATTTTGTATTTTGTGGACCTAATTTTGTTATATTTCCTTATATATTTATGATATCTTTTATTAAAAGAAGGGTAATTTAGTCATTTTGTACATAAAAGGGGTATTTTTAAAAATGAACATACAAAGGGGGCATTTTTGAAAAGGGGTATTGAAAAAGGGGCATTTTTGTGAGTCTCCCTTATTTTTTTAATATGGATGTATAATGAATGTTGAGAATACATTTTTCCTAACAAGATGCAGATTAAGTAGATAAACAAATAGATATTCCCTGATTTTTCAAGCGATTGAAAATTAAAAAGTAACTATAGTTCTTCGAGAATCGATAACTATAAAGCATCAAGTCAATGAACGTGTAAATTGTTATATATTATGAAGAATCATATCAAACACTAAAATATTTGACTATAAAAATGTACAATACTATTTATTGCTTAACAATGCAAGTAATGTAGTGAATTGATGAACCTAATTTTAATCCATTATTTACAATAAGAGTACATCTAGACCGTTTTGTTTTTTTCTTGATTCAAGTAGTTTCACTTTTGGAGATCTCTGTTTCTTCGCCAAAGTTGAAATTAAAAAATATAAAACTATATTATCAGATATTCAAATGCATGCTAAATAAATAATTATATATATATATATATATATAATAGATTCAAAATTAAAAGTGTAACATAAGGAAAACTGAAAATTGAAATTATTACTTAATGGCTGCTGATAGAAATATGGTACCTTTTTTAGTCCTAACACTTGTCAAGAAAAAAGGTTCATCTAATCAGTTTTCTTTTCTAAACACTATATTTTTACCAGAAACATGTCGGCAAAAAAAATTAAAGATTCTACATTATTATTAGAAAAAAAAAAATGAACGGTGAATAGAGCTTAGGAAGAGACATGAGAGAATGAAGAGAACTCTATATATTCATTTTCAAAGGGACTTTTTTTTTTTTTTTGGTAAAAGTTCAAAAAAACTTTTTTGAAAAAGGCAAAGGGACCAAAGAGACCCCAAAACATTTTTGACAAATTTGCCTCTATTATATGCTTTGACACAACACTCTCCAAACTTCTGTCACTCTCTTTGATCACTCTTATACCCATTACTCCATTGCCTTCCACATTTATACATTATTAGGTATCGATATACGATTTGATAACCGTAGTTCATTTTTATTTTAAAAATATTTAGAAGAAGAAATGATCATGAGTTTTTATAGTTCATTTCGAATTTCTAAAAAATATTGTTTAGAAGAAGAAATGAGTTTTTTTTTTTTTAATTATAGTTCGAATATACATTAAAAGAAACAATTGATGCATTTCACATATATTATGATCGGTAAGTCTTGAATCTATAAAGATTAAGCATCGAAACTATAGGCTTTAAGGAGAGACCATAATCAACTACACAATGATTAATTAATTAATTTAGGAGTCACTTGAAACTTATGATAAACAAAACCACGTTGTAGGAGTAAGTATGATATGGTTTTGGGGCATCGACCTACACTTATACACGTAATGTGCAGTGTATATAAGCATAAATATCCACTTTACATTGCATATGTAACTCATTAAGTCAAAGTGGTGTTGGGTCGATTTGTTGTGTATGTGAGTAAGTTACAAATATTTGGACAAAATAATTTTCTTCTTCTGCTAGTCCATAACAAGAATTCAAGATTTGTTTTTTTTTTGATATTCTTATTGGAACATAAAAAAATCATTTATACGTAGTGGCTATTGAGTTTTAGATCATTTTTCTATTGTAGGGATGATTGGAATATTCCTAATATGTTGGTTGTCTTGTCATAATCAAACCATATATATATTGCTATTAAGTTATATATGCATCTCACTACAATGTTTAAGGAAAATTAGTCAAATATACACAAATGAATGAAACACAATTGTCCGATTCTGTATTTATGGATCTTTTTCCATTAATATATGATCATGAATTGTTTTTACCTATTTTGTGTTCTAAGAGCATAATACAGTTTTGTCAGCATTTTTTATTTTTTTATGTGGAAACTATAAGTTTCAGGATAGAGGTGACATGTGACTTTAAAGGTTATGAATGTGAAGAGAGGCGGAGTGATATTTTGTTTGCAGTTGTGGGCTTTAGTAAACAAAATCAATTAGTCTGCATGAGGATCATTTACAATGCAAAACTGTGTTCCACCTAGGCCTGGGCAAAATACCCGGAACCGAATACCCGAACCGAAAAACCCGAAAAATACCCGAACCGAACCCGAACCCGATTTTTAAAAATACCCGAATGGGTCCTAACCTCCTACCCGAAAAAAACCCGAACCGAACCCGAACCGAATCCAATACCCGAATGTACCCGAATACAAATATACACCTAAAAATATTAGTTATATTTATATTTATAATACCCGAAATACCTAAAATTACAATCATAAATCCGAATATATTAGGTATTTTTGAGTAATTCGGATACATTTGGATATATTTGGTTAAAAAGTAACTAATGATGTAGTTTTCTTTTGGGTAATTTTAGTATTTTTAGATATTTTTGGTTATATTTAGATAAAGAGTAACCAATGTATTTTTGAGAAATCGGGTATTTCGGTTAGATTTGGGTATATATGAGTTAAAAACCCGAACCCGACCCGAACCCGAAAATATTTTGGGTATTTTTGGTTATTTTCGGGTATTTTGTATTTTTATTAAAATACCCGAACCGAACCCGAACCCGAACCGAACCCGAACCAAATTTTTAGAATATCCGAATGGGTCTTGACCCCCTACCCGAATAGACCCGATACCCGAAAAAAAAGAACCGAACCCGAACGGGTACCCGAATGCCCAGGCCTAGTTCCACCCATGACTCATTCCTTTAATTGGTTAATCTTCCATTTGGTAACTATATTCTTGTGGTATATAAAGGGTTTATTGCTTTAAGAGTTATCGAAAACAATAAGAACTACCAAACCAAAAACGATATTTTCAGTTTTTTTATTTGATTTACTGTTATCTTTTACCGCGATTTAGATAATAATTCGTCTAGATAAAAACTAAGATTTATAATTAGTTAACTAGAGATCCATGAAAATTTAGTAGTACTACGCCATTGATTCACCATCATGGTTTTTGCTGATAAAAAGACAAAACAAAACGAAAAATACTGTCTTGCTCCTGAGTGCCCACTTTGAAGTGGATTCTTTGGACTATTTTTGTTATTATACAACTTCCCTTTCACATGATATCAATTACCTAAATTAATTAATTCTAAAAGCACATTAATAATTTAACATTTACACATTAGATTAACCTGACCAATGAAGTATGAACCGTTCTAACTTCTAAATATTTAAAACATTTGATGACAGCATCTAATCTTTATTAATCATAGAAATTAAATTATGGAAATAAAAGTACTGATTACTTTAGTTTAAATGGTCTTATTACTATATGTTGCTTTCTACTAATTATTTTTTTGTTTTAAAAAGTATTATATTTACATTTTCAATAAAAGAGATTCGATAAACTCAACTAAAACATTGTATAGAGTACTTTATTAGTTAGAAAGATAAATTACTTGAGTTTAAATTGAAAAATGATGTTGTATTAATTAAATAATAAATTAGACAGTATCTTGAGTTTTTTAAAAAAAATCTGAAAACTCATGTTGCACTGATAATTTATAACTCTTAGCTAATTAAACTAATTAATAATTAACATAAGACAAAATTATTTCTTACTTAAAATATACATATAGACAGAACAGAACAACAACATACGAGGAACTTGAAATTTTGGCCTCGTTCATAATAAAAAAATTGCATAATCACAAAATTACTTCTATACTGGCAAAAACAAGTAATTTTAATTGAAATATAAAATGTTTTATTTATTAATTATACTTAGCCGTAGAAGCCTGTTTGGCTCCAAATCGCGTCGCGGACGCGCCTTAGTTCTCTGCCTTTGAGAGTCCTTCCGACGCCTTCAAACACCGACGCGCCACCACCGCCTCCACCTCGGATCTTCCTGCTCCGCCGTGCTTGACTCTTAGCAAGGTACTCGTGCGGCGGCATCATCCCGGATTCCTCATCCTCTTCATCATCAACGTCTAACTCGTGTATTGACTCAACCGAGTCCACTCGGTATATCTTACTCCAGTCCGGTACGTTTACCGGCGCCGACGACGCCAATTTTCGCCGGACTTCTTCTCCCTCACCTCCTCCGCCGTGGAACTTCTGCACTAGCATCGGCGACGACGACGGCGGCGCGGCCAAAGCGCCCTCGAAAGCCATCGACAATCCTCCCACGCGTCCGTTTTTTCCCAAGGTAGCGCGTAAGTTCCACGCGCCGTATGATTCGTCTGTCTCGGAAGTGTCGTGAATGACGGCCGGTGACCAGATGTCTTCCTCAGCGAGCTCTAATTCGTCGGTGACGGAGTTACCATGACTGTCACCGTAACTGTAACTTCCAAGGTATCGATCGCTCCGGTTCATCGTCGTCGGGTTTCGGCCTTTTGCCATGCAACAACTTCACCCTCTTCTTTAATCTCTAAACTAATCACTGATTAATAATTCAATTAAATGACCATAAAATGTTACCATTAATTATTAGAGATTTTGCTATAAGGTTCACACCGAGGGAAATGGAGGAGTATATATAGCATCTCTGAAGAGAAGAGTACAAAAGAATGTGATACAATAAAGAAAATAAAAATTCTTATATTGGTACCAACATATCAATTTCTTACAAATGGATCCCTACATTTATTATTGAGTTTAAGAACCCAAAATTTCGTCTTTTTCCCAAAAAAAACATTTATATTCTTGATTGACAAAAAAAAAAACATTTATATTCTTGGATGATCTTATAGCCACATCCAGTTAAATTAAAAAAAGATAAATCAAGTTAGAATGCAATGTTTTTTTTTTTTTGATGGCAAGGATTTATTCTAATTAACTCGAATACTATATATGTAAGTGTCTTTTCTAACATTTGTAAATTTTAAAACAAATGAATAGAAACGTTAGATACAAAATGAAATAATTTGAAATTCTAATATGTTTTACGTGGATTGCTATTAGGGGCAAATGAAATCTATTATATTTTAATTTTCTTATCCAAAATTAAATTGAAATTATAAAACGACCTTAAAAAAAAAAAGAGTTGGTCTAAATATTTATTTATTTCAGGAAATTCAAATTGTAGCATTCACAAACTTAAAGAATAAATATTTTAGTATTGATTTGAAATCAAGTGTAATATGTTAAATTTGGACTAATTTTGGGTTTCTAACTAAAAACCAATTGGCAATTAGTGGATTGGCCATAACCCTTTATATATTATTAATTGTCCCATCAAACTTCCGATGTGGGACTTGGATTGTATCTCCAACAATCTCACCTTCAATCCAAGGACCACATGGATCTTAACACACCTCCTCGATCCCTCACTCGGACCGATAATAAGCCCCTTTCTCGGGCCCCCATTACTCGGGTTTGAGGTATGTCCGTATCCACTTTTCTAGGTCCACCAGAATTTGAACCTTGGGCTCTGATACTATGTTAAATTTGGGCTAATTTTGAGCTTCTAACTAAAAACCAATTGACAATTAGTGGATTGGCCATAACCCTTTATATATTATTAATTGTCCCATCAAACTTCCGATGTGGGACTTGGATTGTATCTCCAACATAATAAAACTAATGTAAATGTGAAGTTGAGCATTTTAAATTTGTAGTTATTTTCTGATATTAAAAAATTCGTGGGAGGAATACTTTGTTCAATAAATGTCCTTAATATTCGGTCATCTTATACTAAGAAAACGAATTTTCATATCGACCATCTGTTTTATATTTTGGTCAAATCAAAAGAGGAATCTAAGTGACTATGTCACTTTGATAAGAAGGTGAAGGACCTTTCATAACGCAATAAAAACGCCGATGAGTTAACGGGAATTTGTCAAAAATAAACACAAACACAAGCACGATTAGCTATTATATTTTGATATTTTCGGCATCTTAATTCTTGTCTTAATTTTGTGGATATTATGAATGATCTTGTCATTACTCATAAACCCTATATAAGGCTCTCTTCGTAATCGTTTGCATGTCACTAGCGATAGATTCCAGCGAGAAAATTCACACGTATCTGTTTAAAGATCACACAAAATTATTGGGGAATTCTAAGAAATTAACTTTGTCAAGAAAAAAAAATCTGAGAAATTATGGTGAACCACATAACGGGCTCACGTCGGCCCGTGTTTCAATGTTTGTCACTACAAAGTTTCTAGAAAATAGTGTAATTATCAACTTGCCAAATTGGGGAAAAAAATGAGAACAGTTTTGGTTAGAAAAAACAAGTAATTGTGTATGCTAACTAAAAAAAAATCAATATTATGTATAACCAGACTATCTTAAGTAGATTCTAAAAAGAATGTTTTTTGTTGTTGTTTTTTTTTTTTTTGATAAATATTTGTTTCTTTTATCAATTGTCTAAACTAGTTTCACATTCGCATTATTTCTCATATGTGATTGCATTTATAATCTACAAAAAGAATGTGAGCTTTTAGGAAATTTTAGAGATTACGAGATTGGTTCAAACATGACTCATTGCAACATATACATTGGTCCGTTATGGCGAAAGAGAATAAAATAGTAAAAGAGAGTATATAGGATTCTAGGATTAAAGCCAACTAAACAAACTATATGTTGAATGATTTGGCATTAGCAGATTATATGAGATTACAATATCACAAACATTAATTTACATTATTGTCACTCAATCATGAATCAGTATTTAGTGAAATAGTAGTTAATTAAAAGTGAATAAGCCATTTGAGTTTGTATTAATGGAATTATTGAATAACAAAAGCAAGAGTGTCCACTTGTAAAATTCTGCGACGTACTCTGTACAAAAAGATGGGTCACATTGAACGGCTGAGAATGAGAAACAAGACTACAAGAGTATCAGACAGGTTTTAGTAAATGTAGCAGTTACAACTTACAAACTTACACCCACAATATATATATATATATATATATATATATATATATATATTATATTTATATCTAAGAATATGCATAAATTTATATATATATATTTATATATTTACACCCACAATATATATATATATATTATATATTTATATCTAAGAATATGCATAAATTTATATATATATTTATATATTTACACCCACAATATATATATATTTATATATTATAAATTTATAATAAGTTCGAATAGCAACACAATAATATTAACACAAACGATTAAACTACAAATCTTACTCACTTACATAAACCGAAGAACAACCATCTATTTACATGTGTGCAACGATTCAGTTTACATTATTCAATTTGTCAATGTATCTTAATTTTTAATTTTCTTATATATATATTTTTATCTTTTGTTATATAAGGGACTACATTTTAATGTGATTTTTTTGGTGTCAGTGTATACTTGTCTTTTTGTGAGATGAAATGAAACGGTCAGTGTGTTGTTATCACTCAATGTCCCACAATGATATGGCCCACCACATCAAGGGAAATTATGGCATTATTATTTTATATTTATATACTCCTTCCGTTTCGTTTTACTCGTCGTTTCAAAGTTAAAATTTTGTTTCATAATAGTTGTCTTTGTAGGTTTTCGATGCAAATATTTGGTGAAAACTTCAGTTTTATCCTTACTGTTTTAATGTTTCGGCCAATGAATTTTTTTATAAAATATATTAATAAAGGGTAAAACAGAAAATTTAATATTTTTCTTAATTTGTGTGAGAAAACCTTAAACGACAACTAAAACGAAACGGAGGTAGTAGTATATTTTTCTCTCCTCATAGTTTTTTTTTTTTTCTTGATTGATAAACTTCTCCTCATAGTTCATAGTTGTATTGATATTTGTTATAGATTGTAGTTATATTAAAAAAAATTTAACAAATACAGCGTATAAGTGCATATGATTCAATAGTAAATACTCTTACGCTTAGAAAGGAGAAGTGTATCAAGCGGTGCATATCAAACAAATCAAAATCAAATGTATCAATTAGATCAGACTAAAAGTTATAGATCAAGGTTTAAATAGTAAAAATACAAAAAAGAGTATGTAGCAAAAAATTTAGATAAAAATAATTTTCAAAATAATGTAAATATTATAATAAATTTTATTAGATTTTAAATGGACATATAATTTTTCATTTTTAGAATATGCAATTCTATAATGATATAATTAACTCATTTTAAAATTGCTATGATATTTTATCTATAAATAAAAATTCACTTGTTGAATTTTTGTTATTATTATTATAACTACAGTATTTAATATTTTATGTACTTAACAAAATCAGCTCTTATGTAATGATTTGATCAAATAACATATTACTTTTGAAAGAAAAAAAGAAAAGCATAGGGATATATCCTAGTCTCTCTACCTTGTATTGCTTTATTCATTAATAGTCGTCATTTTAAATCACAAAGTGGGTGCAACTAATAAAAAGACACCACCTTCTATAAATAATTTCTAGTGGCCTAGAAAAGATAAGGGATTCTATATGAATTTTGTTTTCATGTTATTATTAGTATACCATCACGAGTGACCTGCAAACATAACTGAATATATATATATTCATTTTTTCTCATGAACTTTAATGTCTAACTATATTAAGTGCGAACAAAGAAACACCGTAGTATGATATTAAAGTACTTTACGCGCGAATCCTTTATTAATTTACAATGTTAGCTTAGTTTAGATGGCCAAATAAAGCTCACTAATCCCACTATTTTAGTTCAATGTATGAATGATTCCTTTAATGATTACACCTTTTATTATTTTTAAGACGAGTTTAGTTAATTTTTTTTTTTACACCAAAATAAAAACATCCATTTAAGCTAGAAACCGGCAGTTTTCTTCGAGAGAAAACCAATCCGGTGTTGAGGAACTTACATGGAAAAAAATAGAATCACGTGCTCTTGCCTTCTTATCAAGACAATCGGCAGAGACATTGTTTAAACGTGGAATAAAATCTAAGGAAAACGAGGGAAAAAACATTTTAAGACATTAAATCTTCTAACTCCGAAGTAAAAGCGGACCACTCATCTGGAGTGTCCAAAAGCTGAGTCAACTCTTTGCAATATGTCTCAAAAGCAACATTAAAGATGGATAATGACTTGAGGGAGCGCATTGCCCAAAGAAGTGCTTCAAATTCTGTGTGAAGTGGGGATAAACATTTTCGGAGACACTTGAGTCCAAGATTAGAAATTTGACGATCTGAGAATCCACCCAATGCCGCTTAAGGTGGCTGAGTCTGTCCAAGAGCCATCAACTTGACAAATCGAAAGGTCTAAACTAGTGGATCGCGAACCTAGATCTATAAAGGGCGGTTGAGAATTGATAATCGATTCTCTGGCTCTTGCGATGCGAAAGGACTCTGCTTCTTTGTAGACAAGTTACTTTATTTAAATTTTCCAAAACTAAAATTTAAAGAAGACTCATGATAAAAATTAGTGATATATATGCTACGTCTTTTACCATTTTCACTAACATGGTTCATTTCTAAACATTTGATAGTCGTAGCATTTATTGCTATTTCTCTTTGACAATCGAAGATCTTTAATCGAAACTCAAACTAATCCTATTTAAAATATCTCTAATAGCAACCCATAAAACACAAAAAAAAATAATAAGTCAAACTCTAGTCGACTAGTCTTTTAATTTAGTTTACATAATGAAGTTTTTAATGATTGGAATACCATGAAATTTTTTTGCTATCTTGTAGGCTAAAATATTGGTTGTCAAGAAGTATAAAACAAGAATGCTTGGCCATGTGCAAAGCCGTAAGGCCGGCCAAGATTGGATCTGTAGATTCCATCGATCATTCGCCAACCATAAAACAAACAAACTTAGGGATCACATATTGTATGTATGCATGAGAAACATACAAAATAAATAATAGAGATGAATAATTTGATTTTCTGATAAAGACTAAAGTGTACTCCACGAATTAAGAAAAAGACATCTTTAAGGAAGAAAAGAAGACATCCAACAAAGGTGGAACCCGTGAGACCGATCGGTAATTTGCCATTTTCTGTGTCTCAGATTGACAACATAGCTTAAAACCTACCTGGCCCTGGCCCAAGAATATTTAGGTCAATGATCCATCACATTTACTAGCCATGTCCATTAGTATACTGGTCGTTTTGAATTGGATCTGAAAAAAATATGAACATTTTTTTATCAGATTCTTTAGGTTTTGGGGTTTTCTCTGCCAACCATAGCCCCAAATATTTTTGTTTGATCGATTTAAATTTTGCTTTTTATTTTGTCAAGAAAAGATCTATAAAAAAAATGTTTCGAAAATCCAAACCAGAACGAATTCTAGCACTAAGTCTACGAGTGTCTGAATCGTTGGTGTCTCAACATTTTACATTTGGAATCTTCGCATATACTCCTTTTTATTGCTATTCAAGTGGAAAAAAAAAAACTCTTTTTTTGTTATAGCATTAAGAAGAATGGAGACCCCTTTTAGCATTATGTTGATTATCATAAAGCATAAGATTAAATTCGATTTTTAATTCTTTTGATATTATGAAAGTAAATGGTTGCTCTTCGGCTCATTTTAGGGTTTATTTGGAAAATACTCAAATAGTACGTTTTTGGAACATACTACTTTTTAATACTTTTTAATTCAAATATCTCATGAAATATGAAGATGAAACGAAAACATATGTGACTGTTACAATTAATTTTTATAAGCCAGAAAAAGAATGACAAGATCTTCGGTCACTCACAACCTATGTATGTCCCCAAAAGAATAAGAATCTCAACTGTGATAAAAGAAATCCAGTCAATCTAATTTAATAGAATAATGAGATCACTAATACATAATTATTGTTATTATTACTATTTTTCCAAAATTGTTATTATTTTTAATATTAGTCCTATATCCACACACAAAAAAAAAAAAAACTAAAAAAAAACTAAAAATTAGAAGAGCAACCGGTAAAGAGGAAGAGAATGATAAAATTGAAATGGTGAATAACAATAATAATGTAGAAGATCTAAAGATGTATAAATTTACATTAATATATTAATATAATAATGAATTGAATAAATGAAATCTTTTACTTAATTTGTTTTTTTTTTCAGTTAACATGTATGGGATAATGAATTTATCTGATTTGTCAAAACCCTAAAGAAAATTAAAGATGATAATAATTTGGTGATGTGACAAAAAAAAACAAGAAAGAAAATTGGTTCTTTTATTATCACCGTCGTTATTCGAACGTGGGCCTTGTAAGCCCATTAATAGTCCATCATTATGATCTGGATCCCTCTTTAATCTTATCTCCTAAAGCAGCAAGCACGGTTCCGCTGGGCTCACGTGGCCATACCCTACGGCCTACGCCTTAAGCATAGTCACGTGCCCATTAGTGATCCATTTCTTTAGCACGACGAAACTATCAGAAAGTAAAAAAATTCAATAAATACATATGAAATTTAATTATTTATATGAAATTTAATAAATATGAAATTTAATTTACAGTTTTTTGGTCAACTGTAATTTACCGATTATTTTGGGTTTATCTTATTTTATCTGTAACACGACCTATTGTAGAAAATTTCCCACTTAAAAAAGTTGATTTTTTTTTTTACTTAAGCTTGTGAAATAAATTAACTTTAGAATAATCGTGTATGACTTTTGCCCATAACTCTATTATAATACAAGTAGATCCTAAAACGTCTGAAATTAATACGAACACAATTCATTCACTAATTCACTTTTGTACTTCGTAGAATCGATCGATTTATTATACTTGTTACATGCTTTAAAATTATGGACCAAAAAGTATAAAATTATGGACAAGGAATTGAAAATTATGGGCAAGAAAGTAAAAACTTTTCTAATGTCACAACATATTTAGTTGAATTAAATACGACCACAATAATAGCCTTACTTATTATTATATCACACATCTTTCATGTCCCCAAGTCGCGAAGTTATAAATGCTATCCAATATTCTCAATTTTGGACCGGTTTAAACCACAGACTTAATAATAACAGCTCCAACGGTTTGGTTCTGTTTATTTATTTCTCGGTACGATGAACATTCAATCCAGCTGAATTATAGTAGCTTCTAGCTACAATAAAATTAATTTTCGATCCGTTTTAATTTTATTTTTTTGTTGGTCAATTTGTCTTATTTTAGAGAATTTTACTTAGCAGTACAACTTATTATAGGCTAAACAACAATCACAAAAGAAAAAAACCAAACTTATAACACACAATTATACTTACATTGATAAAAGGAACAAAACAAAACTTATAATACAAAACTAAATAATTTGGTGTCATCTCAAAAGTTTAAATTCCTATAAAATTACGACATTCTCAATTTTTAGATAAAAATGGATTAGGGATATTTTTATGTTTTCATCTCCGACTAAAATAACAACAAAAACATACTCTAAACAAAACAAGCAAATTACAAAAATATTAAACACTAGTATTATTCCCGTACTCCGTACGGGGCAAAACTTTAATCAAATTTATTAAATTTTTACATGATAAAAGTTGTAGGAAATAGCAAGGAAGAAAGAGATTTGTAAGGTTTTTGTATGAAATAATGTTGTTGTTCTATTGTTGAAGAAGAGAGGCATAGAGGAGATATTGAGACGGGGGAGGGGTAAAGAGGAGAAACAGTTGCAAGGAGATTTATTTTATTTTTTTTGGTCGAATAGCAAAAGTTTAATTGTTTAGAAATTTTAGAAATCTGAAAGTGTAAAAATTGAGACTTAGGACAAGTGTCGGATGGAGAAGGTTGCAGTTTTTTTAGAATTGACTTGTGAAGAGGAGAAACAGTTGCAAGGAGATTTATTTTATTTTTTTGGGTCGAATAGCAAAAGTTTAATTGTTTAGAAATTTTAGAAATCTAAAAGTGTAAAAATTGAGACTTAGGACAGGTGTCGGATGGAGAGGGTTGCAGTTTTTTTAGAATTGACTTGTGATTTATTATATAAAGATAAAGATTCTAACATAATCGATTCCAATTTTGTAATTAACTAAATTGTAGGATACCAACAAACCAAATATCTCATTCGGTTTATTTGGATAAATCAGAACCCGGTTAAGATTCCGGTTCCGGTCTGGTTTTGGTTTTGTTTAATTTCCACGATAGAGGAAAGAGTGAGAGAGAGAGAGAAAAAGGTGGGGGAAATTTAATGGAGGAGTAATAAATGCTCTCAAGCGCTCTCTCTTCCCTTCTCTTCTTCCACAACAGACTGTGTTCATTGCTCGTGGGGTCTCTCTCTCCTCTCTATCTCTCTCTTTCTCTGTGAAGACGAAGACAGCTGTTTCTGAGTTTCCCTTTTGTTTTTGTGTCTATCTTCTTCTCAACCAAGTTTTTTTGTGTCCAAAATCTCGCAAAGAAACGCCTTTCTCTTCTTCATCCTTAGATTTCTCGGACTTTCTTTTACTAGTGGGAAAAAGACAGAATCTCAAAAAAAGTCCTAACTTGTCCAAAGTCCAAAGCTTTTGAAAGAGACCATAAAAGCAGTGCTTAATCTTCCTCTGTCTCTGTCTGTGTCTCTCTCTCTTTTGGGGGTTTGAGGAAAGGAGAAGAAAATGACGAGAGGAGCTGAATTTGAGATGGGTTTCTTAGTGATTCTTCAATCCATGTTTCTGATGTCTCTATGTGAGTTTTTTTCCTTAATTTGGGGGTTTTAAAGGGAAAAGGAATTCTCTGTTTCTAATTCTGTTTCTGTTTGATAGAAAAGTTCGTTTCTTTCGTTGAGATTTCGCTTGTTTTGGAACAATTTACTAGTTTATTGTGATGGGTTATTGTAAATTTATCTTCTTTATGTAGAAATTAGTCGAATTTCTAGTGAAATGTTGAACTAAGCTGGGGTTTAGAAGCTTCATGGTGTTTAGGTTACTTAGATTAGGGTTTTGGTTTAGTTAACGAATTAGGTTTCTTTCTTCAGAGACCAAAATTGTATAGAAAAAGTTTGATGATTTTGGTATCTTATTGGTTTAGGTTCATCAGAGGAGTTCTTACCTGAGATATCACCAGATACTTCTCCTCAACCATTTCTTCCCTTTATTGCCCCTTCTCCAATGGTTCCATACATAAACAGTACCATGCCGAAACTATCGGGTTTGTTCTTGTTTTAACTTGATCACATTTCTCTTTTAGTAATTTGCCTTTGGTGTACTAATCGGTATCAGTTTTTCGGGTATCTTCAGGGCTTTGTTCGCTTAATTTCAGTGCGTCTGAGAGTTTGATTCAGACAACTTCACACAACTGTTGGACTGTGTTTGCTCCATTGTTGGCAAATGTGATGTGTTGTCCTCAGCTAGATGCTACACTCACGATAATCCTTGGGAAAGCGAGCAAAGAAACCGGTATGCTTGCGCTAAATAGAACCCAGTCTAAGCACTGTCTCTCGGATTTAGAGCAAATCTTGGTAGGCAAAGGCGCTTCGGGTCAGCTTAATAAGATCTGTTCTATTCACTCGTCGAATCTCACTTCTTCGTCGTGCCCTGTTATCAATGTCGATGAGTTTGAAAGCACGGTGGATACAGCGAAACTTCTTCTGGCCTGTGAAAAAATCGATCCTGTGAAGGAATGTTGCGAAGAGGCTTGCCAAAATGCGATACTCGATGCTGCTACGAATATATCTCTTAAAGCATCAGAAACTTTAACTGATAATTCAGATAGGATCAATGATTGCAAGAACGTAGTAAACCGCTGGCTTGCTACTAAACTTGACCCTTCTCGGGTTAAGGAAACTCTCAGAGGCTTAGCAAACTGCAAAATCAATAGAGGTAAAAACAATAGATGTAACATTTAACTTTCCGTTTTGGGTAAACATGTCACATTTTTGTGTCTATTGGTTTCAGTTTGTCCTCTTGTCTTTCCGCACATGAGGCATATTGGTGGTAACTGCAGCAACGAGTTGAGTAACCACACGGGTTGTTGCCGTGCAATGGAAAGTTATGTGTCTCACTTGCAAAAGCAAACACTTATAACCAATTTGCAAGCTTTAGATTGCGCGACCAGCCTTGGCATAAAGCTACAGAAACTTAACATCACTAAGAATATCTTCAGCGTTTGTCATATAAGTCTCAAGGACTTCTCTCTTCAAGGTTTCTACTTTATACTTTTTTTTTATGTCCCTCCTTAAATTTTCAAGATATGTCTCTAACTCTGTTCTGTTTATTTTTCGTGCTTGATGATGCATCATGGTTGGATTCAAACAGTTGGAAACCAAGGTATAAATTAATTTCCTCGATTTTCATATCTATATTCATCATCACGAAAACCCGAAAACCATTTTGTTAACTTGAATATTTTGTTCTTTTTGGTGTAAAGAATCTGGCTGTCTATTACCAAGCTTACCATCTGATGCGATATTTGATAAAGACACGGGAATAAGCTTTACTTGTGACCTCAACGACAACATTCCCGCTCCATGGCCTTCATCTTCTCAATCCTCAGCATCTGCTTGTAAAAAACGTGTGTGGTTATCGTATTTATCTTCTTGATTTCTGACATTTTACTCTCTTTTTGTTAACTTTCATTCTTTTTCTTTTTGGTTCTTTTTCAGCTGTTAGAATTCCTGCTCTCCCGGCTGCTGCCTCCTCGCAACCCCGTAAGTTTTTCCCATCTCACATATTTCACGAAAAGAACTTTTAACGGTTCTTCCGAAATCCGATATGTGTATTCTCTTTTGATCTCTCAGGTCTCTACGATGAAGGAGTGACACGTTTGGTGATCTCTGTCTTGTCTATGGTTCTTGTGATGCTTCTGTTATAGTAGAACTAAACCGGATCCAGTCTTCTCTCTACCGGTTTACTAGTCAATAGGTGTTTGCGTAGATCAAACCGGTATAGTCGCTGCAGAAGTCGTATGTTGACATGACCGGTTCAAGTGTTTGAGTTGTTGAGTTATAAGTTTTCGGAAAGTCTTTTATCTTTTATTGATTCATGATTCTTGAAAACCTTTTTAATGTAAAGAAAAGGTATTGTAGGGTTTATATGTAAGCTTATTATATATTTATTTATAGACTGTCGATTTCGTAATTCAAAAGTGTTACTTAAATAATTTGTCTATCCAGCCGTTTAGATGCTTAGAAATTTCGAAGGCTGTTTTTCTCTCAACCATTTTATTGTCACATTTTTTTTGTTTCATTATCGATATCTAAGTGACGAAATCGATTTTAAATGGTAGTCTTCTAGGCAATGATATACGAGTACAGGCATCCATGTTTCTTAGCATCTTCCAAGACCCACAATTCAGATGTTGTGTGTAAAATTCATAGGATAGGTTACTTTCACTTTATAGATTACCAAAGATTGATGGTGATGGTTTAACAAAGATGGACCCGTAAAATTGTACTCCTTGACCAAACTGTATAGATCTCACATCCTATCTCACTAACCACCAATCACTCATCCTAGTGCATGTGAAAGCACCACAATGCACACATGACACACCATTAGTTTTGGGATGGTGATGAATGTTACATTTTTTTTTGTGTGTAGAATAGTGTGATAAGGCTGTGATCAATGTTACATTCAATCATCCAGCATGACTTACCAACTTAGTGTACTAACGTATATGATTATTGTGATCCTTCCTCCTTTAACCTTCTCACATTTTGGATGACTTTTACAAGTTCTTTTTAAACTAAAATGTCATTTACATATAGATTTGGGGTCTATGTGCAATAATTTTTAGCAACTGGATAGTCTAATATGTTAGCACAATAGTGATTATATGTTTTTAGCACCTTATACAAAAAATATATGATCAAATTGTTATAGAAATTTGGTATCTTCGCCATCTTTAAAAAAATATATCAATCACCACTAAATATTTACCGTTTTTCTCTTTAGATATTTACTTTCAATTTTAAAAAATATTTTAAAAGTTAATGTTATAAGAAAAAGCAATTCAATATTATAATTCTTTATAAATATGTACGGAACAACTACAGTAAAAATATGGTGCGGTTTTAGTACTAACAAAATATATATTTATTGGAATTGCCATGCATGTCCCGTTTGGTTCGGTTATTCGTAAGTTCTTTGTAAGATATTACAAACTTTAAGTAGATGATGGCTGCATGGCATTGATTTTTATGTCGACCAGGACCACTAGACTATATGTTATGGTCCACAACTTTCAATATATTTGATATAAGTATTTGTTAATTGTTTATGAGTTATTGGGTTATCTTATATTCTCGGTTACTAGGATTTAATTAACTTAAAACTTGTTTTTTTTTTTTTTTTTTTTTACTCTTATGGATTGAAAAAATGTTTCGTATTTCTGATATTAAAGAAAAGAAGAATGAAATCAACAGTTTACAGAATGAGATTGATCATTTTAGTGATCAAGAGATTATAATGCCTCGAATGATGGTTGATAACTCCACCCTCGCAGCATGCGACAATGGCACCCACGACATCGTTGGTCACCCAGCACATGCCCTAAGATGGGCCGGACAACAAGTGCACACCTCTGAAACCAAAACTAACTTTTTTTTCTTAGTTATTTTGGTTATGTTATTTCAATTTCAAGCTTTTTCTTTCTTGTTTAATGAAACTTTGCTTGTTTTTTTTAGACATCCATGTTGCTTAACCTAAAGTTGAAAAAAAAAAGAATGATATATAATAGAATAAATGATCTGTAAATATATATTTTCCTTTTTGAGTTTTTAACTATAGTTTTTATTTTTATTTCCATTTTGCAGTTTTTTTTTTGCTTTACGTTCTTCACTTTTTAAAAGTAAATATAGAATACATCAATTTATTTAACGATATAAAATAATGAAATAATCACATAAACAATCAAAGCCAAATCACAATATTAATTTGACATATAATTTCATTTGCATCATTTTTTTAATTGATGTAAACTTTGTATTAATATCTAAGTAATGTTAATATACTAATATAAATACATCAATTATTAAGTGATGTAAATGTATATATTTGTATCAATATATTGAAAGTGCTGCAATTTGATTTATATTTGCATCAATTTTAATGAACTGATGTCATATAAGTCAATAATGATATTGATTATTGTAAATGATGTTAAATTACAATTTACAATTTTTGTATCGATTATTAATAAGTAATTAAAATTAGTATCTTTTATATTTTTGACACAACTTCATTGATGCATTACATTTTTTTTCTAGCGATGTATATATCGTACATGAATCTTAATTGTTTTATTGAGATTTTTCAAGACCGTCTAAGAATTTTTTTGTTTGTTGTCGAAGGGTTTTCTGGCCGTCGAAGAATCAGAGATTAGTATCTTATATTTTCAGCTTTTGTTATAATACTGTGATTCATAATATGAATGCTTGAAAGATGCATTTATAACAACGTAGCCTACTAAATATAGCAACCTATAATGTCATAATGTTATGGTTATCTATGGTAAAAAGATATGGTGGATAAATTAGCTAGAAAACAGTTCAGCTATATCATGAACATCTGTCAATTCATTACAAATTTTTAATGCAGAGAATCCAAGATTCTGATGATTAATAATTGAATTATGCTTTTAGTTGTAGCGACAACTCATTAGCGCACTATCTTCTCCTCTAACTCTAAGTATACAAAGTTAATCTTATCTTAAAGTTATGTTTACTTAATTAATTCTGTAGCGCACATTAACAGAGAAAACCAAATGCAGTGATATTAAAATAGTTTACGGTCGTATAGATATTTATTGAAAAAAATTTCTAGAATTATATATATAGAAACTATGATAAATTAATTTAAGTGCTGGATTGAAATTTATTTAATATGAAACCAAGTTAATTATGTTAGTTATGTGATTTCATCGTATTAGTCAAGATATGAGTTTTTTTTAGTCAAGATATGAGTTGATTCTTATAAGAGGTATTTGGATAATATGAAATTTTAGTAGTAATTAACTAGAAATTAATTAGGATTTAGTTTAAGAAATACAAATATATATTAAAAAATGTGATCCCCAATGCCACATGGTGGCATGTGAGAGAGTATTAACTATCTCCATTTATGCATCTGGATGTTTAATACTCTAAGAATTGAATTTGCCTGATGAGCATGGGTTGCACAGAAAATATCTAGATTTTTATGTAAATTGGAGAGTTTCGATGCATCCAAACTCATCAAATATCATTATATCATTAGAGCATCTCCAACCCACCTCTATATTTGCTTCTAAACTCTATTTTAGAGGCAAATTTGTTCCAACCCACCTCTATTCCCACCTTTAAAATAGAGATCTCTATTTTTTTCTCTATATATAGAGGTGAGAATAGAGAATCTCTATTTTTTCCTCTATAAATAGAGTTAAATTTTTTAGAGGAAAAAATAGAGGAACACATTGGAGTAAAAATAGAGAAAATTTATCTCTATTATAGAAATAGAGTTAAAAATAGGGAAATACATTGGAGATGGTCTAATATATCTCAACTTTCCAAACTTAAGATAGAAGAAACCCAAATTGACAAAAAAAAAAAAAAAAGCACCAAACTGTGATAAAATAACTTCTTTTGTTGTGAATAATTTATGAGGGTGGAAAGTACCAAAAAAAAGATAATTTATGAGGGTGGTTTTTTTTTAAAGGATTATTTGACGAATTAATGATTAGATTTTTTAATTTATGGGGAAATTGGATATATAGGATATCTACCAAAAAATTTGTCTAAATATACTTTATTTTGGTAGATTGGTCGAATAGGTTTTTTAAAAATCAAAACCCAACTTTACCCTCTTTTTATCTCAAAATTAATTCAAAATTAATTTAAAAAATAAAAATTCCTAATTTATTTACAAAAATTAAATAGAAATCTTTGGACAAAAAAAATACAAAAAACAAAAAAAATATATATACAAAAGTAGAACTAGTGACAATTTTTTTAAATTGCGGGACATAAATTTGATGTTAGAGATGTGTCAACATATAATACTTTCACTATTCCTAAAAGAATGACTTTTTTAATTAATCTTTATCATATAAAAAGTAATTTTCTACCTTTCTAATATAATATTTATCATTTTTATTAGTGAATAGTACATTTCAAAAAGCATTTTGAAAATGTTTAGAGTAAAAGAGTTTTATAGATAATATCAAATATTAATTGGTTTTTAATATGTGTAGAAAGTTTAGAAAATCATTTTTATAGAAAGATAAATAGGTATATTATTGATCATTTTGATAAATTAAAACTCATCTTTTTATAGCGAATCAAAATTGAAGGGTTTTGGTTGTCGTCAAAAGGAAAAACAATAGTTCCTGTCCCCTCAAATCAATCAATTAAATGAATATATATAAGGTTTTTAGTCAAATTAGCTAGAGAAATATACAGAAAGTCAATTACTGCCTTTTTTTTTTTTTTCGCCTGTCAATAAAATACTGCCTTTTTTTTTTTTTTTTTTCGCCTGTCAATAAAATACTGCCTATATACAGTGTAGTATACTAACTACTAGTCAAAATTGTGGACTTTCGTGGACTGTATTTGTTTACAGCTTAAGAAGTTTTTAACATTAATTTTTACAAAAAAATAAATGAATAAATGGCTTATATATTAAGAATTGGTTCTTATATAAGAGTCAAATAACCAGTTTTTAGTATTAGTTTTTAACATTTTTCTATCTACTTCTTTTTAAGAATGTCTCTAAAATCTATGATAATCCGAAAAATTCTATCCGAAACTGAACCCAAAAATTTAGATTTATCCTATTGAATCCTAAACTCATATACCCGAAAACCGGAATCCGAACCCGACCCAAACCCGAACCCAAAAATACCCGAATGTTTTATTCGAAAACCCAAAATTTCACTCAAAATTTAAGTTTTAATTGAAAACCCGAATATTTACCCGAAAAATCGGATATTTACCCGAAAACTCGACAATTTACATGAACATTTATATATCATGCTACAATTTTTATTTAATTTTTTTTTTAACGGGAACGGGTATCATTTGTGTTACTATCTCACTAATGGCATTTATCCTAAATAGACTATATTTATCCAATCTATTTCAATTCCACTAGATATATGGACAAAATTTGCCAGAAATCAAGTTTAAAACTATTGTGATTTATGTTATAAATTATATCTCATATATTTTTTAAAAATTTTAATTTGCAATACTTATTAAGTTTTCTAAAATTAAAATTGTTAATTTAATTTCATTTTTAAATTAATATTTTTTTTCCTAAGAACCACAAGTTAAGAGCCTACCATTAAAGATTTAAAGACACAAAAATTAAAAACAAAAATACAATCTCTTAACTCTAAACTTTAGAATTTTAATACTAAACTATTGTTAATAGCCAATATTAAATCTTAAGAGCCTACCAATAATATTGCTCTAAACAATCATTGTGGCGTTGCACAAAAAAAAAAAAAAAAAGACAATCATTGTGGACGGAAATTGATAAATCTGATATATCCAAAGTCCAAACTCCTTAAAAAACATTTGTTCTAAGAAGACTAAATATTGCTACACAAATTGATTATAATTTTTGTGCTAATCACGAAAGTATTAGTTGATTCACATTCCGGTCAACATATACAATATTATACACATACACAAAACATGAGGTGTTGTAGTAGTCCTTCAAATACATAATACATATATTATAATAAATTGGTTTTCTTATTACTATTAATTTTTTTTTTTGGTGCAAATATTATTATTATTATTTTAAAACACAAAATGCGTAGGTTGAATCCGCACAAGAAAAAGCTTGAGAAGGACTATCGAAATCGATACCATTAAAACAATAGCTTGAACTATAGTATAATTTACATTGCATAGAACAAAATGAGTTATTTTTGACGTAACCATAGAAAAAATATTTACTTAATTAGATAAAAAGAAATATTACCCTTTTCGGAAATTAAAATATCGGATCAATTTCTTAAGCTACTTATAAACAGTGTTGTGCTGAAGCTTTTAGGACCTTAATACAAAAAACAAATTATATCTATTTTAACGAAAATTATACATCTAATTTTAAATAATTTGTTAGAGTTTGAACAAAAAGGTTAACGAAATTGATTAGAAAAGCCTTTTCCTTGAAAACAAAAGTTTGCTTCAAACTTGTGATAAAAATTCAAATAAAAGTACACTCTAAATTTTCTTTAAGTCGGTTTGAATAATTTGATGTGCCACTTCACGCTCTTTATGTTCACATATACAGACGCTCTTTATGAATTTGTTGTTATCGTCGTTATTGTTTTACTGGTTGTGAAATTGTTTCCTATGGTTTGGCGTTTACGAGATCACCGCGTTTGCGGTTAAAACGCGTTGACCACATGAGTCTCTACTTGATGTGATTTGAAGCACGAGTTTGGTGTGTTATTATTTGGTTATGATTCCACGTGACATTCTTACTAAAAGTATATATATATTTTTTTTTTTTATAAACCCTATCGGCTATCCGGTCGGCCCCGGTAGGAACGCACCGAGGTACTACATAGTGGACTGGTCCACCGTGTTAACGGCTAGGCCCTTCGGGCTACCACTCTGCCTATCCCGAGTTTGAAATGCCTTCCGACTAAGTGCCAGGGGGTAGTCAGGCCGCATTCATTTCTGACTACCAGATAAACCAATTGGACCAAAGTCCAACTGACAGATTTCCCACAATAATGTTGATAACAGCATGAGGGAGGAAGTATATTGATAAAAGTATATTGCATGGTCCCGTAAAGTAACTAACTACACAACTCATCTTCTTTACGTTTATTCTAAGTAAGTAACGCTCAAAGTTGTTGTCCCCCTTTTTTCCTTGGGTCGAAAATGCCCTTATTTTATATCGGGAAAAATGTCATTTAAATCGTCATTTTGCCATTTGTGGAGGTTTAAAGCATGAACTTTGAGCCTGGTGCTTTTAATCCTCAATTTTTAGTTGACTTTCAATTTAATCTCTAACTTTCGTTGACGATGCCGATTGAGGCATGTCTTTAACTGGACAAACGGAGGATTAAGACGTTGTTATCTGTCCGTCTAATATATCCGTTAATAAGCTAAACGATGTCCTTTAATCAAATGAAAACCCCCAAATTCGATTAAGCTCGAACCCTAGAATACCAAATCGAAATTAGAAATACAAAATCGAAGATTCTCTCTCGTTTTCTTTAATCAAGACTTCAAGATAGCTGTGTTGAGTTTTCGATGTAAAGATCCTTACACCTAACACACACACACACTTTGAAGGCACTCTACAGGCAGCGAGTACTATCGATGTCTCGGAGCTAGAACTCATCGGAATCGAGACAACAGATCCTGAGGAATAAAGATGAGATCGAGATTTGAGAAAAAATCGAGATTAGAGAAGAAAACGAGAGAGAATCTTTGATTTTGTATTTCTAATTTCGATTTATCAAAATATCATTAAATAGATAAAATCATTTTTCTTATTGACGTCATTGGTTTTTTATTTTTTAATTTGACAACAATTTTTTTTTTAACTCAAGATAGTCCAAGATGGTTCAAAGATCAAAGATCCTTTTTTATATATATCGGGAGGGACTTCAGGTTTTGCTTTGTTTTTTTAGCAGATTTTGCTCTATTTATGCCATGTTACTAGGATATGACCCGCGGTACACCGCGGGTTAATTATTTGATTTTTTTATTTTTATAAATTGATGAATTTATTGTGTATAATATTTTTTGTTGTATACCGCGGGTAACATGCGTTGTATCTAAAACAAAAAATTTTAAGTTGTATTTGTTTTGTTTAGTGTTTAAGATTGTATAATTGTATTTTGATTTGTTATTTATACGATTTCACCTGTGGTATATTGTCTCGTATTAATATTAACCCAAACCCGTCCAACCATATAATCTAAAATGAAATTAAACATTATTTTGTTATTTTTTTAATAACACTTTTATTTAAATGTCATATAATTCGAGTTAATGTGAAAGTTGCTTTCAAATAGTTTCCATGTATATTTTTAAATTAGTGTGTGTTTTTGGACCAACCCGTAAAAACAATTTATAATTGTATCTTAAAATACTAATTAGGATTTCACCCGTGATATACTGTCCCATTTTAGATAATTGTAAAAATTAAAGAAAGATCCGAATGACTCAATTTCGGGTCTGAATAAAATAACGACATGATTAAATGCTCAATTTGTTCTTAAAAATGTTAATATAGATTACACACATATTTTTATTCATCGATTGAGTAATATATGTCCGTTTTAAAAAATTTGAATTGTAACATATGCAGAAAAAAAAAACTAAAATTTACTAACTATTTATATATTTTATAATAATTTAAAATAATATAAATATAAGATCAAATAAAAGTGAAATAAGAATCATATATTTATGTTTAAATTAGGTAGAGAGGTTTTAGGAAATTAGTGCAAATTTGTTATATTAGCATTAAATCATCATATTTGACTTCTTTATCTATAAAAATCGTGGAGAATATACCATAAATAAAGCGTTTAAATATAGTAATTAGTTGAGAAAGTATATTTTTTTTAGATTTTATTAATTATTTTCGTTTTTTAATTTTGCCAAAATTTAAGGAAAGATCCGATTGAAGATTTCCGGGTCAAAATTAAATAAATTTGACCCGATTTAGGTACCCCAAAAACTGCTGCAAAAATGTATAGTAGATGTACGTGTCCACTTATTTTCTCCTTTTTCTGGTAAGGAAATGTAACTCCCAATTTCATTGAATATTAATATGATAAAAATGAAAAGTATAATTTGAACTACCCAAAATATTACCTAAAATATGTTTCTTTACTTAATATTATGTTAGTATAGATATTAAAAAAATTAATGGTTGTAAGTTTGTAACTGATTAAGGCGTTGTTTGCTAAATGTCAAAACAATTTTTTCTTTACCATTTAAAATTTTGGTTTATAGGAATAGGGAATAGGTAAAAAGAAGAAAAATTATCAGCATCGAACAAATTTTATGAAACAAAAATTGGTTTGCGGCAGTTTTTTACCCACTTTCAAAATTGATGAACTATCTAAGAGCATCTCCAATGCCCCACTCATATTTGAGCTAACCACTTAAATTTCTCTGTAACCGATTAATCTAATCGTTCGGATAATATTAGTTCATAAAACTGAACTTAATATAGATATATACTGGTTAGGTTGGACATAGAGATCAATATCGATATTATTGATCAAAGAGTTAGGCACCAGTTCAGATTATTACTTTATACGTGTCATGCATATACACCATATATAATTTATAATATGATATGTTCGATAACTTTTTTTGCATGATATGCAAAATACGTCGACACTTTACAAATATAGGACACATGTCCTAGATACGCAAGTCGATCGACATGCAACTACATGATCAAATTCAAAAACCTAATAATACAGTGCCACGTATCAGTATCACCACCTCAAATATTCGTAACAGTGATCCTCCGTCATTAAGTTAGTACATTAAATACTTTTTTTTCCATTAAATACTTTAGCTTACCAAATAGTTGTCATTTCCCCCTTTTCTGGTATTTTCTTCAGGCATACCAAACAAATATATTAAAAATAAGAAAATATTTTGCAACTTATGCATTTGTGATTGGGTTTTTTTTTTAACTAAATACTATATACAATATGTCTATTTGAGAGACCAGATTCAGTATCTTAGTGAATGTTCCGTGCGAATAAATTAAAGTACTAACGGTAGGTTTCCAGAATCTTGTATATATTCCAAAATCTCGAATTATCATTTGTAGTGGTATTCCAAAAGTAATCTTGGACACTAGTGCAAATGTGAATTCACTTATGTGTAGGAATCAATATTTTTACAAATCGAAGCAACTTTTGAATACCAAGGAATAGTACACAAAACGAATTTTGGAATTTATTGATATAGCTTACTCAAATTCGAATCTTTCAAGTGGGGATCTTGTATGTATTTATTCTTTTTTTTTGTCAACTTGTGTGTATTTATTTCTCAATAGCAAAAATCAAGATATTTGCAAAATTATTTTTTTATTTTTTTATTTTCATAGCCGAATTTTCTGAAATGGAATTTAGACAATCTTTAAATCTGATATACGCATAGTTTATGTTGCAGTATTAATCCAACTATCCAAGTGGAATATCATGAACAAAGTCTTTTGAAAGCATGGTATCAACTATCAACTAATGAACGGCACGCTTTCTTTAGTTGAAACACCACTGACTTAATTGTTTTCTTGCTAATTTATTGTTAAAAAATCAGTTCTTACTAAAAGAGTATTTTGGTGTTAAAAAAAAAAACTAAAAAGAATATTTTTTAAAAGTTTTCTTAACTATATTATTATAATAAAATTAGATCAAATATCTCTAATAATAATGTATTAACAAACAATAAAATATAATATTTCATCTCAAAATGTTATATAGTTCTTTTAGTGATGTGTTATCTTTACCTATCCCACACATAAGTTACAAAAAATAGAAACTAAACAAATTAAATTATTTTTATATTCAATTTTATAAGATGTGTTTGAGATTTTTATTTATTTACTTTATAATTATTCAGATTTTTTTATTACTCATTGAATTGCTTTTACTAAATTTTTTCATATAAAAATATACAATTTATTTTTAGTTTCTATGTTTCTAACAAAAGATCTTATGAATCTAAACAGACAAATTAAACTACAAAATATTCTCAGCGTTTCAATATCAATTAATATCATATTAGGAAAATATTTTTGAGTAATCATGTAACAATAACCACGGAACTAATAATAAATAATATAACTAAGCATTGATTGGAGAAATCACTTTTTGTTTTTCCATAATTATAAAATTTTTGCTGCTTAATAAACTAGCCTAAGTTCTAAGGGTTTTTCCAACGAGACGCCATCCCACCAGGGCCGGCGCAGGGGGCAAGCCACCGAAGCCACCGATTAGGGCTTTTTATCTAAAAATTTGTTAAATTTTCTTATATACAATAATTTTTATAGGGCTTTTTAAAAATATTGTGGACTTTTAGAGACAACTATAACATTCTTTTTAATGGTAAAAATCTAATTTAAAAGAATTTTTTTTATGGACTTTAATTTTGCTTAGGGCACCCAAATTTACCGGGCCGGCACTGCATCCCACTATATTTGGTGCAAAGTGTTCTCCAACCTGACGCCATGAACGACGAAATAATTTTTTTTTTGGTGTAACAACAATTGAAGAAAGAGTCGAAGTCCCAACGGTAGAAGTTGAAATGGCGGGCGACGATGATGCTCGATTTCAAGAATTTTTAGCTCGACACAGGCAAATCAAAGACCGGGAAGCTCATATTGAACTTCGAAATGCATTAATTGAGCACTTGTGGACGGAATATACTAATTCTGAGAATTAGTACAATGTAGTTTATTTTTTGTTATTTTTATTTATCGATTGTAATCTTATATTACTTCAATTAAAATAAATCAGTTATAAAAATTATTAGTATTTATCAAACTATTAAAAAATAGTGAAAATCTAAAATTTAATAATTGAATAATATTAAATTTATTTTTGGGGTGAGATTTAGTGTTAATGGTTGGAGATGAAAAAAAAAATAGTATACCAAAACACCAAATTTGGTGTTAAAATTTGGTGTTTTGGTGTATTGTTGTTGGAATTGCTCTAAGCACCACAATAATAGTAATAGGTCAGATGCAGCTGACCGTTTTATATTTGGTCGCTCGTGTCGTGTCTTGTTTACTACCCAGTCACATGATTAGAATTTCTTTAGGGATAATCTGTTGAAAATAACTAATTGTTTATATATAGAAATAACACTTTAATAAAATAAATCAGAAAGAAAATCCAAAATGTGTTTGTTTACGGCGATGCGACTGGATTGATTCTTTCAAAATGTTAATTATTCAATACTAATTAAACTACTCGTACATATCATGTAGATGTAATGATCATAATAAAATGAGTAGGTTGACTCACTGATGTATTGTCGCATGCCGTAATGGTAGCATAACCGCAAGCATTCTATTATTCCACGTCTTACATATTCGCAAATGCATGCATTATTTCGGAAACTTTACTGTAATTTATATTAATTTTGAATCTTGTTTAAAAAGAAGTGGATATATCTTTCCTTTCTATTTGTTAAGAAAAGAAGAAGAAGAAGTGGTCAAGTGGATATTAATAGTATGGTTTAATTAGGAGAGCGATCACGAGGCCAAAATAATAAGCCTCCCCCACCCATGTTATATGTCATTTTCTTAACTATTACATTACCTAAATTTCTTTTCTTTCTAATAAATACATGGTTTGAGTAAAAATTAAAGTTGGGCTCATTGATCATGCAAATTGTTCCAACCATAATTTGTTCATCTTTAATATGTATG
Source organism: Arabidopsis lyrata subsp. lyrata (assembly GCF_000004255.2). NCBI lineage: Eukaryota > Viridiplantae > Streptophyta > Magnoliopsida > Brassicales > Brassicaceae > Arabidopsis > Arabidopsis lyrata. The sequence continues at coordinate 2,088,815 of NW_003302554.1, forward strand.
TATATCAACTTCTAATTACACATATCATTAATTCAATGTTGGGATCTTAATTTTATTCTGTTGAAAATGCATTATTTTTAGTTTATTAGTAATATACTAATGGTTGAAAAAAGTATATGATATATAGAATTGTCCAAATCTACATTTGAAAATATTCTATGAAAGCTAGTAATATGGCTATAATAATTATAGTTTTGTTTTTTTTTTCATTTACATTGCTGAAATTTTTAATTTGTAAATATTTTTGAAACATTTATCGCACTAAAAATAGTTTATAAATGAATTGAGGGTGTACTAGAGTGGATCTTTTAAAAAATAATTTTATGGCTTATCATAATATATACATGGAATTCAAAATAGTAATAAATTTTAACTTCTTCTATAACAAAGATTTATTCTATATATTCTTATATTATTTTAACTAATGTCAAAATAAAATAAACTTTAACAATTGTAAAAGTAAGTGAAAGTCTTTTGGCTAAATGATCAAAAATTTACAAATTTTCACACCAATTCATAGAAAATGCATTTTTTGTAGATTAATGAATGCAATTTTTTCAAAAAAATCCTGAAATAATGCATACAATGGAATCAGTCTTGTTTTATGGTTCAAAACTATTTATCGTGAAATTTGCGGAGAAAAAAAAAAACTACTATTTATCGTGATTATGGTGTAAGTAGAATCGTCAGTTACAAATTAGTTCGAGTCTTATAGAAAAAAATATATGTCGTAGAGTTTTCGTGGAATTATTTATCATAATCGCATATATTCTATATACCTAAATATGATCAATTAGATATTATTTATAATAGATTAAATATATTTTTGTAGTGATGAATCAGACGCCATAAACAATTAAACACTTGTAAAACTATCTTCGGTCACAAGTAACTTCTTTAGATTTTTCAAATGCACAACACACTACTATATCGAACATTAAACAAGATCATTTACGATTATGCCAATACATTTTGATAGCTTAGAATCCCCATGTTTTTTTTCTTCATATCGCCAGATACATATGACACAGTATACAACAAATTAGCATGGATTTATCAATCAATCATACTTTTGTGTTTATCAATAGTCTTTTTTTTTTTTTTTTTTGGATATCTTTGGATCGACAAGGCCCGGTCCATAACTAATCCCTACTACGCGAGATAACGCGACTTACTGAAATCGAACTCCGGAGAAGAAGACGCAGTCAAGTGGACTTAACCACTTGACTAAAAGCACATCTCGGTGTTTATCAATAGTCATAATCTGTATATTATTTAATCCTATTTCACAGCTTCTCTAATTTTTATTTTGGCAAAAACATTAAAGAGTACTTTCCAACATTTGTTATATGGACCATGTCTCGGGTTCCCGTTGGACCCTTATGTTTGTGTGTGCTCGAGTTTATCTATTACAAAAACTTTTTGAAAATTGTAAAAGAAAAGGTCCACCAAAACTTAACATTAATATTATTAAGAAGTAAAAACAATAATATGACGACTGCTCTGATCAAAAACAGTAATATGTTGGTTACAGATTACACTAATGTGATATCTACAAGGTTTAATTTTATTTTTATCCCTATTAAGTTCTACCAATTGAGCATTCATCATTAGATAAGATTTTTTTTTTTTGTCAACAACTTTTAATTAAAAGTTTAAAACTAAAAAAACCACTACATATGTGATATATCAAATAAGATATACACTATGAAATTTCTCTCTAATTATAAATTTTTTCATTTAAAATCCAACTTCCATTTTCAAAACCTTACCAAAAGCGGAGTTATTGGTTCTTAAATTTTCAGAAAGTTATTGTCAATTTGATTATTTTTGGAAGTATGTTAATTAGATTGATGATTTCAGTTGATTTGTTATTCAACTAATAGATTTCGAACATTTATTATTATCGAGTGTTAATAAAAAAAGTCAAAATACATATAACACATTTAAGTATTTAACACATCTTCACATACTTTCTTATATCTCAACTAAATATTCAAATAAACAGTCCTACCAAAAAAAAAACTAAATATTCAAATAAACAAAAATTTAGCATAATTTTTACAATTCAAAAACTTTATATATCTATTATAAGTTCTTTTTTTATTCTCTGTCAAAAAATTACGTATAAAACAAATAAATATATATTACACATATAAGTTTTTTTGAATATATATTTTTGGCATTTTTTTGGGTCGGCCACATCTTACGTGTGTAATTTCAGATCATACGAGAAAAACAAATAAATCGAAAAAATCCAAAGGGCAAAACAGGTAAAACACCCTTTCCTCGTTACTTCAAAATTGGTAGTCAAATAAATAATTAAATAATTAATAACACGCAAATAAACTCACATTATATAACTCTGCCGAAGTTGCAGAGACTCTCACAGAAACAACGCAGACCAAAAAAAAAAAACTCAGATTTCAATATTCCCAATAAAAAAAGCTCTCCCAATTTTCTCTTCTCCAAAAAAAATGAATTCAGAATCATTAGAAAATCTCCACCGTCCATTGATTGAATCGTCGAAATCGTTCGTCGATTATCGTCTCGAGACTGTGTTAACAGATCGAGAATTGCCGTATTTTCGCCGGATTTATCTAGCGATGATGATAGAGATGAAGTTTCTCTTTCATTTGGCGGCTCCGGCGATCTTTGTGTACGTCATCAACAACGGTATGTCTATTCTCACACGTATCTTCGCCGGTCACGTCGGAAGCTTCGAACTCGCCGCCGCTTCACTTGGAAACAGTGGATTCAATATGTTCACCTATGGACTTCTGGTAAAAATAATCCTTAAAAAATTATTTCATCTGTTTTTGTTTAGATTTATTGGTTTTGAATAGTAAATTCTTATTAATGAGGTAAAAAAAATAAAGTGTATATAATTACCAATCACAAAAACGATATCAATCTTTTTTTAAAAACCATAAATGTTTTTGTTGATTGGTAACTCCTTATAGGTGTGATAAGGTGTGTACAATCACAAAAACGAAAAAAAATTAGTGTTACCAAAAGTTTGTTTGTTTGTTTTCAAAATCAAAAATTTCAATTAGAAGTAGCATTTGATGTAAAAACGGTTTTTTGGTCTTGAATAAATTTTACATTCAATTCACAAAAAAAAATCTATTAAAAAAGCGTAGAAAAATTACTGAAAATTTGACTAAAAGCTAGCCGGTTTCAACGTTTTTTCCTTATCAGTTGAAAAAACAGAGAAAATTTCTTGAAATATGAATAAAATCCTAATTCTAATCGTTTTATTTTTCCGGTGATATAGCTTGGAATGGGGAGTGCAGTGGAAACATTATGTGGTCAAGCACACGGAGCTCATCGATACGAAATGCTCGGTGTTTACCTCCAAAGATCAACAGTGGTTCTAATCCTAACATGTATACCAATGTCACTTCTCTTCCTCTTCTCAAATCCAATCCTTACTTCACTAGGAGAGCCAGAACAAGTGGCAACATTAGCTTCCGTATTCGTATACGGTATGATCCCAGTGATCTTCGCTTACGCAATCAATTTCCCTATCCAAAAGTTTCTCCAAGCACAAAGCATTGTCACTCCAAGCGCTTACATATCCGCCGCAACGCTCGTGATCCATCTCGTTCTTTCGTGGATCGCTGTGTATCGTCTTGGTTATGGTCTTTTGGCTTTATCTTTGATACATAGCTTCTCGTGGTGGATCATTGTTGTGGCTCAGATTGTTTATATTAAAATGAGTCCGAGATGTCGTCGGACTTGGGAAGGTTTTAGTTGGAAAGCTTTTGAAGGTCTTTGGGATTTTTTCCGATTATCGGCTGCTTCTGCCGTCATGCTTTGTCTTGAATCTTGGTACTCTCAGATTCTTGTTTTGCTCGCTGGACTTCTCAAGAACCCTGAACTTGCTTTGGATTCTCTCGCTATCTGGTAATTTTTTTTCAAACTTCTAATTATTTTTTTATTCATTAAAAGTAGTTTGATTTTTTACCTTTTGAGACGTACTAACATAAGGACATAAATCTGCAAAAAGAGAAAATTAAATTTGAGTAACGTCTAAAATCTAGTAAAAGTGTCCATGAAATTTAGCAGGAAACTTTGCTGTTAAAGTCGTAAAGTGAATCCTTTTTAAAAGAATTTCCATATTTAAAACAATTTGCAATGATGACAAATAATTTGTAGCATCTTTAGAGAAAGAAAATAATATAGTTTGTCGTATTATGGTGACACAAATTTAATTAGTGTAGTGGTTATATTATTTACCCATTTTCATTAAATACGATTTGATTTCTTTCTGTTTTGGTTTTAACAATTATTTCTTACCTTTTGAGACGTACTAACATAAATTGCAGAAAGAGAAATTTGATTTTCATGTAAAATTGTCCATGAAAATTAGCTGTAAATTTCTTAATTTCGATGTTTGATATAATCTGACAAGGAACAAATAATATGTCGCATTATGATGTGACACAAATGTAATTATCGTAGTGGTTAAGTATTTAAAGTGCTTTATGATTTCATTTTTTTCTGAAGAAGAGTCGAAAATGACGACTCTTCACACCTCGTTACGTCTTTTTCATTTTCAGTAGAAGATCTATAAGTTTTTGTCGTCACTTTGTATTTTTGTTAGATTTTTAACTGTGTCGTTTCCATTACACATGTGCACAAACCAGTTGTCAAAAATTGAAAATTTTGTTTGTTTTTGTTTTTGCAGCATGTCAATTTCTGCAATCTCATTCATGGTCTCCGTTGGATTCAATGCAGCTGCAAGGTTGGTGACAAAATTAATATTATTCACTCCAAAATATAAATAATCTTTTTTTTTTTGTTTCTTATGGGGTAACTAACACTACATTTTTTCAATTTATGTATAGTGTGAGAGTAAGCAATGAGCTAGGAGCCGGAAACCCGAGAGCAGCCGCGTTCTCCACGGTAGTGACGACTGGAGTATCATTCTTACTATCGGTTTTCGAGGCTATTGTGGTCTTATCATGGCGTAATGTCATCAGCTATGCGTTTACAGATAGTCCTGCAGTGGCTGAGGCCGTTGCGGATTTATCTCCCTTTTTAGCCATCACAATTGTCCTCAATGGAATTCAGCCAGTTTTGTCCGGTACAAAGAAACCCACATTTCACATCAAATCGTTATACATGGTAATGAAAGTATTAAAAACTGAATTTAATTTAATGTGCAAATATTTAGGTGTGGCTGTTGGATGTGGATGGCAAGCATTTGTTGCGTACGTAAACATTGGATGTTACTACGTTGTGGGGATACCAGTGGGATTCGTTCTTGGCTTCACTTTTGATATGGGAGCTAAGGTAAATAATTGAATTTTTCTCATGTAAATTTGGTTACAATTATTGTACCATATTAAATCATAATAGCTGTAATATTCAATGTGTGTGTATGAAATGGTGCAGGGAATATGGACAGGGATGATTGGTGGTACATTAATGCAAACAATAATCTTAGTGATTGTCACTTTACGAACTGATTGGGACAAAGAGGTAAATTAATTTCATTTTAAAACTAAAAGCAGTTTTAGGTTTTATAGTGAAAAGTTTTAGGCACAAATCTTTGTATGATTTTAGGTAGATTCAATGAATTGTGGTATTTATTAAAACTAATTTTATAATTTAGGTTGAAAAAGCTTCGAGCAGATTGGACCAGTGGGAAGAGAGCCGTGAGCCGCTTTTGAAGCAATAAATAAATTAAATAAAATGATTTATTTATTTTTGGTTTTTGGGAGTTTTGAGGTCAGATTGAAATCAAAATTTTTGTTTCCCCCAAAATTGGCGATGGAGGATCACTTGTAAGATGCAGATTCAATTGTTAAACTCTCGTTTTTCAATCGAAAAATGTATGTCGCTTTGTTAATTAATGACTTGGAAATTTGATTTTTTTCTTGGTGTTGTGGGAGTTTAAAATGGGAACAAATGTGGATTGTTTTTTTTTTTTTTTGTTTGAAGGAAATTTGAAAGTTTATAATCAACATAATTCAGTGTAAGAGTGGATATTTTTCCATATTAAAGAGAGTGACTAGATAGGGTATCGTTCCAATGTCTTATTAGTAGGAGTTAGGACCAAATACAATGGTCCAATCACTTCTCTAAATTAAATGAATCCAACCGCAGATAGCTCGAGTTTTAATTGGACAACAAAAATATGTGGTCCGTAGTATAGGATTGAATATGATAAAAACTAGTAATTCCAAAGACTAGTCTAAAATGAAAAAGAGAAATTGTTTTTGGGTTTCTAAGTAGTAAAACAAGACATGTACATAAAAGGCTAAACAAGTCAAATAAAGAAAACAGTGTTATAAATCACATATTGGATGGACTCCATAACCGTGGGCCTAATCCATATCCTAGAAGGCCCATGTCCATGTTCTTGAAGATTCTCCTTATGACGGCCTATATTGTACTTAGTGGGCTTTTGGGCTTTAGGGTTTACTAGGCCAATGGAGATTTGTCTCCCCTCATCATGTATATATATGTATCGAAACCTCATTCATTAATCAATAGAACAACAAGTTTTATAACAAACAGTTTAAATTCAAGAATTGAAAACATTGGATCTTTTTTTTTTTTTTTTTTTGAGCAAATGAAAACATTGGATCATTATAATGTAGTTCAACATAGGTAGGCAATGTACAACATCAAATCTGATATAAAGGGGTTTACGAATTAGGTGCAATCATAGAGCTTGCAATACTAATTAATTAGTAATCCACTTCTGCTGAACTAATTACATGTTGATTATCCAGTTTTGCTAAAAAATTTCCTTTACAAATTAAATAATCAACATGCATTAAGAAACAAGTTCAAGAAACTCACCAATCACCATAATATTAACTATCATTGACTAAGGAGAAAACTCACTCAGGACCTAAATTTTATGAGTGAGAGATTTTGAGGCCATTGAACTTTCCTAAGTGCTACTCTCAAAATGATCGTCTCCAAGTACCCCAACCTTACAGGCATCAACTTTGATCTCCCCCATGTCATCAAAGATGCTCCTTCTTATCCTGGTATATATACATTTTCCCGGTATTTTTTTTTTTAAAAACGATTTTTCTTACATCATTTGTTTAAGATTTGATCGAAAGAATGTCTTTTTTTTTTTTTGTGCAAAAGATAATTTCATTCAAATCAAATCATAGGTAGTACAAAGTTTAAGCAAACATCAACCTCAAAGTTGGAAACATCAAAGATAACTACTAGCACTCTTACAAGAGATTGGTAAAGGGAGGAGATAAGATAATTCGACGGTAAATCCATACATCGGAGACAAGAACAAGGTAGTAACTTACCACAAGCGAAAGAATGGTGAGTCGAAGACAATTCCACGAATACTTCGGGAGATTGTTGAATGGTCACGGTCCAAAAGAGACATAGTGACGTTGAGAAAAGGTCTTTAACATTGGATATCACCGGTTCGAAACACGCAGCTTCTACAAAGGTGGTTAAGGTATCCAAATGGTTTTGCAAACTTAAGATCGGAGACCAAACAATAGTTCTCTCTATTAAAGAGGATGGTTCTATCATAGGATTCTTAGACATATAGGAAAATGATGAGCTGCTCCCTAAGGCTCTAAGATCTTCCACCAGGGTTAATAAAAGCTCCTTGTCTAGACTATATAATAGTGTCAACGTGATGAGAGAAAGGAGTACTTGGCCAATCTCAAAACCATAACGAGACAATAGAAATCTAGTGTTTGACAAGGATTTAAGAGAAGCAGACCTGGGCCAAATTGGTAAATGGGTCAGACCATTTGCTTTAGTTATGGGCCGTGGTAAAATTCTTAGTGGGCCAGAAGCTGTCCAGCCCAAATCAAAAGAGGGATCGCAGCAAGCATCTAGGGTTTTGCCTCCTGTTGACTGCCACTTCTTCGAGTTAAACGACTGACCATAATTCCGACAAGACCACACCGGAGATGCGAGATCAAAAGAGAATGTCTTATTACTAAACAATGCAGGTATTGAGCATGTTAGAGGAGATATGTTTGTAAGTTAGTAAGTGTCCCTAAAGGCGATGCCATGTACTACTTAATAATATACTTGGTTTTCAAGACTCAATACCATATCTCCTAAATCTTGAGATCATAAAGTCCATCAAGGAAATTAAATCTATAAACATTTTCATTCGATTTTCTCATTGTTGTTACAGTTGATAGGCCACACTTGGAGAGACGAACAATATCTTCAATTCTTGAAGGTGTATACTTCCAGAAACATTCATGCCATCAAAGTTGTTTGCAACGCTTTCGGCATTCACATCGAGTTTCTCAAAAACATCTGAAAAAAGTCTCTTGATGATGGTTTTGTACAAAAATAAATTACTCCAAATTATAACTTTTCTTTTTTGACAATGAAAATAAAAATAAGCTTATGTATTAAAATCTCAAATTCAAGTATCAAAATTACGAAAAAAAAGACTAATACAATTTTTTATTTTCGAATATAAATAATTTTGAGTAACTATTCTTAACCGGATCCGTGGCGCAATGGTAGCGCGTCTGACTCCAGATCAGAAGGTTGCGTGTTCGATTCACGTCGGGTTCAATCCCCCGAACAAACATCCGGAATTTCTTTTTTTATATAATTTTTATCTTCATCACAAAACTCATCTCAACCGTCCATTATAATGACTTTTTAAAAAACCCATCAACGACTACGATTAGATTTACACAAACAAAAACCCTAATTCTTCAATCTCCGTCTGCTTCTCCATTTCACAGTCGTCTTCTTCTTCTTCTTCTTCTTCTTCAACAACAATCTAAAACCCTAAGAAAACAACAATGGCGTTACTCTCTCGAATCCGTTCATCAACCTCTCTCTTCCGTCACCTCAACGCATCACCACAAATCCGATCACTCTCCTCCGCTTCAACAATCCTCTCACCAGATTCAAAAACTCCTCTCACTAGCAAAGAAAAAAGCAAAGCCGCTCTTTCTCTTCTCAAATCCGAGAAAGATCCAGATCGTATCCTCGAAATCTGCCGTGCAGCTTCTCTTACTCCAGATTGTCACATTGATCGAATTGCTTTCTCCGCCGCCGTCGAGAATCTCGCCGAGAAGAAACATTTCTCCGCTGTATCGAATCTCCTCGATGGATTCATCGAAAATCGACAAGATCTCAAATCGGAACGTTTCGCTGCTCACGCTATTGTTTTGTATGCTCAAGCGAATATGCTTGATCACTCTTTAAGGGTTTTTCGTGATCTTGAGAAATTTGAAATCCCTCGTACGGTGAAGTCTTTGAATGCTCTTCTCTTTGCTTGTTTAGTAGCTAAGGATTACAAAGAAGCTAAAAGAGTTTACATTGAGATGCCTAAGATGTATGGGATTGAGCCTGATCTTGAGACTTATAATCGTATGATCAAAGTGTTCTGTGAATCCGGTTCAGCGAGTTCTTCGTACTCCATTGTTGCGGAGATGGAGAGGAAAGGGATAAAGCCAAATAGTTCTAGCTTTGGTTTGATGATTTCTGGGTTTTATTCAGAGGATAAGAATGATGAAGTAGGGAAAGTGTTGGTGATGATGAAAGATCGCGGTGTTAATATCGGTGTTTCGACTTATAATATTAGGATTCAGAGTTTGTGTAAGAGGAAGAAATCTAAGGAAGCAAAAGCTTTGCTTGATGGGATGTTATCTGCAGGGATGAAACCGAATACGGTTACTTATAGCCATTTGATTCGTGGGTTTTGCAATGAAGATGATTTCGAGGAAGCGAAGAAGTTGTTTAAGGTTATGGTGAACAGAGGATGTAAGCCTGATAGTGAGTGTTACTTCACTCTTATATATTACTTGTGCAAAGGAGGAGACTTTGAGACGGCTTTGGTTCTTTGTAAAGAGAGTATGGAGAAGAATTGGGTTCCGAGTTTTAGTATCATGAAGTCGCTTGTTAACGGACTAGCTAAAGATTCGAAAGTCGACGAAGCAAAGGAGCTCATTGGGCAAGTAAAAGAGAAGTTCACTAGAAACGTCGAGTTGTGGAATGAAGTCGAAGCTGCATTACCGCAATGAATCAAAAGATATTTACGGGTTTGACTGTTCCCGAGATCGGTATTTTCAAATTTTACGAATTTTCTCTCTTCATTTGTCAGCAATGCAATGAAATAAGTTTCTAGCTTCTGCTTAGACGATAGTAATCTTTTGAATCATCGTGGTCCATGTTAGATTTTCAGAGAGAATCAAGTCATGAACTTAGTTTCATAGGTTTATCTTCGTAGTTTTTGGTTTCGGAATCAGAGAGATCTTAAGCATTTTATCTGTAAGATTGGTCATATCATTGAAGCAGTTTTAGCCTGTCTTAATGGTCAACACTTTGTCTTCGTATGTTTATATTATATAGTATGATGACTATATAATATATAAAGAAGTTTAATCTCTACATGCTTACCACGAACTAATGTGTTTTGAGTAAAGATTTGATTGGAAGTTTGTTAAAAGAGAGAGATACGCGTTGGCTTATTCACGAACAGAGAAGAAAACCCTAAAAATAAGAAAAAGAAAAGAAATCCTTTTATCCAAATTTGAGAGATCCAAACATGGAAACATTCATATATAACAACAATAAGAGACGGCAAAACTTTGTGATCCTCCCGCAAATTCTCTTGTCATGCAACATCATTTTCCTGGGAAAGATCTGATCTTTCTTTCAGATTCGTTTTGCCCAGACAGGGTTTGGATCTGAAAGGATCGGTAAGAGAGACAAGATCGAATCTTTCCTTAGGGGATTCATTTCAAAGTGTTTGTTTTTGTCTGAAGATCAAGAACACAAAAGAAAAAAAGAAAAAAACGGAGGAAGGAAGAAGAAAAATGATGAAGCTTTGTCCTTGTTTCATCAACCCGCAACAACTCGGACCTAATTCGCCTAGAGATTCATTTGATGAAGGTCTTACAGCTTATAGAGGCCATAGCCGTAAACTTTTTGCTCTGTTCACATTTCGCTCACACCGAAAAGGTACTCGTAAATGTTGTCACTTCTTTGTCTAATCAACCTTCTCAAAGATTTGATCATATCATTTGGTTTCTGAAAATGTTTATGAACATTGATAAATGCAGGAAGCTGCAGGCAGAAGTATATAACAGAGGAGATAAAGAAGTATGGGAACGTGAAGAACTGCGGTCGAATCTTCAAATTCAAGGAACTAATAGCTGCAACCGATAATTTCAGCATGGATTGTATGATTGGAGAAGGCGGTTTCGGAAGAGTCTACAAAGGGTTCCTCAGCAGTCTCAATCAGGTCCTTTTTCAATATCTCAATCATCTTATATAAGTGTGCGAATTTGGCGAAAAGTTGCTAATTTTTGTTTGATTGAATGATGAGAAGTTTAGGTGGTGGCTGTAAAGAGGCTTGATAGGAATGGATTGCAAGGAACAAGAGAGTTCTTTGCAGAAGTGATGGTATTGAGTTTGGCTCAACATCCAAACCTTGTCAATCTCATTGGCTATTGCGTGGAAGACGACCAACGAGTCCTCGTTTACGAATTCATGCCCAACGGATCTTTGGAAGATCATTTGTTCGGTAAAATCTATGACCTTTTTCATTATTATATCATCAACATCAAGCATTTGATATATAATCTAATGTTTTAATCTTTATTCACTGTATAGACTTACCAGAAGAGGCACCAAGTCTAGACTGGTTCACGAGAATGCGGATAGTGCATGGTGCAGCTAAAGGGCTCGAGTACTTGCACGATTATGCAGATCCTCCTGTGATCTACCGCGATTTCAAAGCTTCAAACATATTGTTACAATCTGATTTCAACTCAAAGCTATCAGATTTTGGGTTAGCTAGGCTTGGACCAACTGAAGGCAAAGATCATGTGTCGACTAGAGTCATGGGAACATACGGATACTGTGCTCCTGAATACGCGATGACTGGTCAACTCACTGCTAAATCCGATGTTTACAGCTTCGGTGTTGTCCTCCTTGAGATAATTTCTGGGAGACGAGCTATTGATGGCGATAGACCAACTGAAGAACAAAACTTGATCTCTTGGGTACTTCATCAAGCAAGAGTCTTGTTAAAATGTTTTTTTTGTTGCTTGAGAAGGAAGAAACCGATTAAAGTCTTTTTTTTTTGCAGGCGGAACCGTTGTTGAAAGATAGAAGGATGTTTGCACAGATTGTGGATCCAAATCTAGAAGGGAATTACCCAGTAAAAGGGTTGCATCAAGCTCTAGCGATTGCAGCAATGTGTTTGCAAGAAGAAGCAGAGACTAGGCCATTGATGGGAGATGTGGTCACAGCACTTGAGTTCTTGGCTAAGCCTATAGAGGTTGTTGATAACACTAATACTACTCCTGCCGCCTCTGCTACTCAGACATCATCATCTGATTCATAAAACTAAACTTTTTTTTTTCAATCCTTTAAAACATTTTTTTTTTCTTTTAACGTAAAATCCAAGAAAAGTAATTAGGGTTAGAGTTCGAAGTCAATCGGATGCAAAAACAATTCTTTGTAATATGGTGTAATTTGGCATTGGGGAGATCGCATCATCTGTGAATCACATTATTAATCTCATACTACACTTTTTTTTTGATGATCTCTTTTATTTAAATTCCAAAAATTTTGAACCTATTCCGTTCCCGAATTTGTCATCAGTAATCAAATCTGTTTCACTGCGAGTCTGTGACTGTCTATTGCTATACGCCATGAAAAAGAGTTTTTTTTTTTTTCTTATAATCGAAACTAGATTTCGCTAAGAAAATTGTAACAATATCTTTCTCATACCGCTTAAATGTTTCAAAAGCAATAAACTTATTTGATACTTATATTTGCAGAAAACGAACAAAACTTTGATATTGTTTTTTGTATCTCTCTCAATTTTCTTTTCCTCTCCCCACGAGTCAAAAAGGTATAAAAATTTGTATTTTTGTCTTTTCTATACATTAGGAAGATGACAAGTGTACCTGAGCTTTCGATGAGAGGCAAGAGCTTTTTGAAGAGCAACATCAACTCTTGAATTCTCTCTGAACAACTGATCATATAACTGGCAAACAAACTCAGACACTTCTTCTTCATCATCTTCCCAAAGACCACAATACTTATCGTCTCTGTTTGTTTTCTCGTGGTCGCTATCTTCCCAGTCACTTGTCGGTGTCGGTGGTTCCATCTCTTCCCTTTCCATTTCCTCGTTCACTTCTTCTTCTTCGTCTTCTTCTTCTCCAATCTCAAACTTTCCGTTCTGATCTACAATGTTGTATTCAGATGAGCCTTGGGATGTGATTAGTGGCGTCTCTAGTGGCTCGTTTGATGGACCAATCACAGCTTTTGCACCAGAGTCCAAAAAGGCTTTAACGACAGCTTGTGTTGGTCCAAATGTTCCTGAGAAGACTATTATCCTATCTCTCCATGCTCCCACCTGATCAGATAATATGTTCAAAGGCATAAGACAAAATTTTGCTTACAAGCTAGCTTAACGTGAAAAAAGAACATGTGGTCTCCCTCTTATCAGCCTTGTGCTTATCACTAGCTTTTACGGTTTGAGTTTTAACCATCAACCAAACAGAGCCTTAGAAGCTAGCCTTTTAAGGTATGCGAGAGTGAAAAAATGTGAACATGAAACTAGCAGAGAGATTTTGGGTGTACAAAAGTCAAGTGACATTACCATCCAGCGAATATCATCAGGAGTCAAGTGTGCCGAAGGGACCGTTCTGCGGAACATAAATGATGCGATTTCTTGATCATCTTCCATCACCTTTACAAGTAACATAAGAAAACGAAATAAACCTTCCAACTCTATAACACTAACACCACAAAGAAGTTAATATGAAAAATATCCTTACAAGGGTTTGGCGTCCGATATAACGGTGGATGATATTTCCAACCTGGAAGCATTTCTTGCTACGCACCAAATCCGAGATTGAGTAGATATTGGAAAGAACTGATGCAGCCTTTCGGCGATTACTTTGCATGACTGACAATATACTGACTTTGACGCTTTGGAGAAACTTATCAGCGAGATCTCCAGGTTCAGCAACCACAAATACATCATTTTGCCAACTAAATGAAACCAGAAAGCAAATGTAATCAATTAACTAGAATCAACTAATTTAGACCTGAAAGTGATATGGTGGAAATTGAAAAGTTTGGACTAACCTCAGTATTGAACCATTAGAATCATTTTGAAGTGAGAGATGTATGATCCCCACTTGGGGTAAATTCTGTAACTTTTCATGCATCTGTCGTAATGGAAGATAGAGTTGTCTTTGTCGTGGAGGAGATGATGGAGGCGACATAACCGTCTTTCCACCATGACCCCCATCCAAGCTAAGTGGCGGAACCATATCAATCCTATTGAACTTTTGTGGGCCAAGATCAGGAGTGAAGAGAAGGGGGCTCGGAGGCAAGCTTCCAGATATAAGAGGAGAGGTAAATGGAGTGGGAAAAGCAGTCCCTGGAGATGGTTTCGGGCATCCAGGAGTAGCAGTAGTATGTAATGAGGATAACTTTATTCCATTATTCGAACAAAATGACTCAAGCGCACGAGCATGATACTTTACTCTCCCTGAGTCAGGACTATGCTGAGCCTCCAAAAGCAAAACATTGCGTCTCCATCCTAGAGAAGGACTGCTCTCTACTGTTTAGGAATGAAAGAAAAATGATATAAGTTACTGAGCTAACAGTTTGAGAAGGTTTTCTGAGTTTGAAAAGGTTTTCTGAAAAGCAAATAATTTTGAAACAGATACCTCTGCTATTTGGTAGCTTTCCATTCATAAACTGTGGTTTCAAATTCTCACACCATTTCTCATCGTTTAGGAAGGGGAGTGTTAATCTCTCGCATGCGTTTTTAAATACTTGGGAATTGCTTTGTATGAATTCTTCAATCGCAGCTTCCAATTTTAGCCAGATCGCTGGATCAGTCTCATCCAACTCCATTCCGCAGCGATCATCAACTGCATAGACCAGATATGTAAAGGCTTAACTAGATTCTACGTCAAAACACTTATACATTATGATAATAGGCATGGATTAGAAATTCAAGGTTTCCTAGGTGTTCAAGAGGATAGAGTGTTCTTGCATGTTGTAAAATGCTGTTTGTTACCTGGGTTGAACCGATAATATTGTATTTCTGGCAACATAGGGAGCAATGTGCTTAGAGCTTCTTCAACCCGTTCCACTGAGCATGCACTCTCAATCAGTACTTGCCCAGTATCTAAATAACGCCATCCACCTTTCCGTGGCTACAAAGGAGTTAGATCAACATTGACACATAATTACTTAATATTACAAGGACGGCAAGCTTTGTTCACCATATGAATTTCAGTGGCTTTCCAATATAAACAAAGATTTTCCACAATTTGACCATTTGTGACTGCCATTTGGAGCCAAAAATCCAACAAATATATTCCACAAGTAAAGAGGAAAAACGGTAATTACCCTTGTTGGTACAGAGCCAGAGCCAATCGAAACCAAGCAATCAATTTTTGTGTCAGGCCATAGAAGTTGTGCTTCTCTGATGGCAAAGATTGTAGGATTGTTTGCCACTATTGCACCATCTTGCCAGCGATATGAGTCTTAAGTGATTTAGAAAGGAAAAAAGATAATATCAGCGTAAAAGCTTACCACAAAGTTTCATGGATAAGTATAGAGAATAGAGAAGGTAGACTTGTACCAACTGAAAAATCATCAAGATAATATGGAGCAGCTGATGATGCTCGTATCGCTTGCCAAACCTGATGCTTACAACTTCCCATAAAAGCACTTTGCTTGTAGTAGCCAGCTTGATCACTGGCAGTTGATGAAGTTAGTGTACTGCCGCCTGAATGATCTGAAAATGCATATGACATCTCCGGTGTTCCAACAGGATACTGCAAATAGAAAAGAGAGCACATGATACACACGAGAAGTATAGATGGGAGAATTTAAAGTGGTAAAGTCCTGGTAGTTTAGGATGTGGTAGAGAATTTAGGATGTGTTGTACCTGGTAGTTCCGAAATATAAATGGTTGCGCAGGCATCACACTAACAAGAGTAGATACAACAAAGACTTTTGGAACATTCTTCACAGCTGATTCTATTAGTAGATCTCCATCCTCATCAGCACACATTTCCTTTAACAGTCTCTCGAACTCGTTTGCACTGTGCTGCAAGACAGTACATTATAAATCCTGATTCCAAGTTATGTGGGAACCAACAAGAGCTATTCGGTTTTCTAGTGGACATCTTTTTTTTTTGGACATCTTTTTTTTTTGGAATTCTTACCATAAAAATCCAAGACGCTAAATACCATCAAAATGATAATTCCTTAAAACCATAACCACAAAGTCTAGCTCTTTGATTCTATGTCGATACAGAAGAAATCAGCCGTTAATAGACCAACAAAGTTGTATATACCTTAGATCCATGGATAACAACTCTGAAACTTTGCGATGAACTTTTATATAGCTGATCCAACTTTTCCCGCCAACTTGCAGCTTCATTGTCCTTTGGGACAGATTCAGCAAAAACAAGCTTTCCTAAAGAAAAATCATCCTAAGTAAAGTCCGGAACCAATAAGTCAAAGAAGCTGTAGAGCTCAAAGGGAATTCTACACACCTAGATTCTTGTATATTTCTTCACATTGTTCCAGTGTCATAAGCTTGACACCAAGGGCAATAGCTAGCATTCCTCCTGTTGATGTGCCACATATAAGGTCGAATAGTTCATGTATAGGCTTGCCACTTCCCTTTTCAATCTCCTTAAGAATCTGCACCGTTGCAAGACCTTTCATTCCACCTCCATCCATGGTGAGAATCCGCAGTCCCTGTTTTGGTACTTGCCTGCCTTTTATGGAACGTCGCAGAATTTCATTTTCGCCTGTCATCAGAAGAAAAGTGTTGTATGTAATGCCCAACTGGAGTATCAAGCAAAAATGAAGATTTGATATACAAGAAACACACCAAGAATTGCCAAAGCTCTAGCCGCAGCTTTGTTGACTCGTGGTTCAGGTGTAACAGTTAACCGCATCAATAACTCCCTCAAGCTCTCTGAAGTAATCAGAATACGACGGTTTTCTAAACAGAAGGCCAAGTTCCCAACTGCTAATAAGGCTTGTCTTTGAACCTAAAGGAAAGGATACTCAGTCAAAGAAGCTATAGCGTTTTCTTATTAGGAGGGTAAAAATGCAGCTATCTTACTTCAGGATTCTTATGGGCACACAAGGATTTTAAGGCTTTCAGCATATCCTTGGTGAGCATCTTCTGAGAAACGGAATCAGATACAAAAGCTAAGGTGACCACGACTTGTAAAACGGATATAACTTCGTCCGGGGCCGAAGATTTCAGAACAGTTTCAGTTGGTTTCATAATATCACACTTCATCAGCTGCATTGCTACGCCAACATCTCGAGCGAGAGATGATAAAGCAACACAAGCTTGCTCAACCTATCAAACCTGTAGTTATGGTGATTGTTCCCAAAAGAAAGTATAGTTTTTTTTTCAACCCATAGCATAGAACAAAAAACCAACATACCACGTGGCGATTGTCACTAGTTATCATACTTATAAGCTGCCTCACCGCATTTTCATCTTTACCAATAACAGAACGGTTTCCTTCATCTTGCATTATTTTCACCAATGTAGATGCTAGAAGAGGATGATGACAAGACGAAGAACGGAATATAAGGGGAGAGAAGGCACTTAGCTTGTGCCTAGATGCCCCAAAATAGGAAGTGTTTTCTGTCTGGCATCATGAAAAGTCACCCTTAGAATAAAACTTAATGATCTGGAGAATGAAAAGTAGCAGAAATTTTGTGCGATGAGTTTTCTTCTTACCTCAATCTGTACATTTACTGATCTTAGATTCTCATCAGACACAATTCTGATATTTACAAGAGACAAGTGGCGAAGCTGATGCAAGGGTAAAATTTCTGGAAGGAATTCAAGAGGATTACCAAAAAGCCGTAGTATTCGTAGCCCAGACATCGCCCTGCATTTCAATCGAATAACTAATCAGGCTCATACTAAAAAAATAAAGCAAAACAGTAATACCACCTCTCTGCAACAATGACCTGAAATCAAGAAGAGGCCGGACAAGTTTATTGTGTTCCAACGACAATTCAACAAGACCCACACACTGTCTTAGTTCCACTGAACAAGAGTTTCAACCAACATCAGTTCCAACATGTTTTTCTGTTATGTGATTAACAAGTATAAGGAATTGTCAGGTTACACTCACCTGGCACAGAAATAAGCATGTTATTGTCAACTCTAAGTATCTTAAGATTTTTCAGCTTCCCTATCTCAGATGGCAAAACTGACAATTTATTGTGCTCGAGACATAGCTTCTCAAGCAGAGGTAACTCAGTCACTTCAACTGGCATTACCTGCCCAACATTGCAAAGCATTAAAAAAGGAACAGCAAAACCCAATTTTCGAAAAAAATCTCTCCTCCTATGTTCAAAAGCTGTATCATGTCAAACGAAATCGAGCTTATCTTGATAAAATTACATTCATGAAATATCTATACCACATTTCCTAATCAAAGTTGCTGCATTTCACCACTTTCTTCCTTGGATTCAAGAAACATACCAATAAACCACAACCAGATAGACTCAACGAAGTCACAGTCTTCCAATGCACCCCACAAGATGACGCAACATCGATAGCCGGCGCAGGAATGGCTGCAGGCATCATATCCGACCGCATTAGCCTAGTCAAAACTCCTACACCATCATACTGCTGACCAGAACCAACCGCTTTCATCAATGTAACTGCTCGCAAAGGCTCCCTACGTTTCTCAACTCTCATCTCTAATCCAACATTCTCTATAACACCTTCATCGCCATCTCCAATTCCCTTCAATTCAACCACCACTGTATCATGCGGTGCAGGTAAAGCCACCATTAACTGCGATTCCAATCGCAACGCTACCTGATCCTCCGAATCGCCTGCTGTCCAATCTAAATCAATACGGAACCCTAATTCCGGATCCTCCACCGCGGATGGAGAAGAACACGACGAAGACATCGACGTTGGAGATCCGAATGGTGACGCAGACGGTGATTGAATCGGATCGTCGTTTAGATCATCGGCACCGTAACTGAGACTCAAACGGAAACTCTCCGATGATCTCTTCCATCCTAATCCCCACGACATGGCGAAATTCTCCGATCACCGAAATCAATACCGGAGAACGTCGAATCAAAATCGGATCCAATTGGATGATTCAGAATTCGAGAATCAAAAATGCAAATCCGATCAATGAGTGATGATCAGAGAAGAGAATAGTCTCATTCATCACTGGATTATTCTTCTCTTCCGTTTCTGATCTCTCTCTCGCTCGCCTGAGTTTTGTTAACTTGATAATCTTATGACACGCTACGAAAACGTCGTCGTTCGTTTCAAAGGTATATTTTTATATGATTACTAGATCATGACCCGCACGTACGTGCGGGGTTTTATATTTTTTAAAAAGTTCTAACAAATTTTAATTCAATATAAATTATTTCGTTGTTTTTATGATATATATTTTAGTGTATTAGATTTGGATTCACACGTACGTGTAGAGATATTTTTATAGAAATTGTTATATAGATTTTAAAAATATAAAATATTTTGTTGTGTTAGTGAACTTTATAATAGTACAAATAATATAAAATTAGAGTAATAAACGAAATTCAGTTGCGTTAGTGCATAGTTATATTTTAAGATCCGGACCTACACGTACGTGCGAAATTATATTTAAGATAAAACTAAGAAATAATTTAGTTGCAAAAGTTAAATGATGTTACTTTTTTTATTTTCTAAACTAATCAAAACATTTCTAATAGTTTGATTATATGTGTTAAATAGGATATAGATTCGGTTTGAGTTTGGTTATTTCATGTATATTAGTTAGGCGTAACTATTTTAGAACGGGAAACATATTCCGTCCTATATCTGTCATAAATTCTTGGTCCCATAACCCGTCTTGTATACGTGAAATAAAAATATGACATTCCAGTATCCAGCATAAATAGAATATGTGTAACTGAAAATGTACGTAAATGATTATGTATGTAAACAAATTTATTTTATATAGTACTTATAACCTGAACTCATACCAATTGGGTATTTAGTTTGATTTTTAATTTATGTTCCCCTCTCATCCCGTCTCGTAATTCCTATTCTCATTTCATTCCATTAAAATCATGTTCCAAATTCTTATTTGCGTACTTTTAAATACCATACAATACATACTGTGAGTTTTGTAGATTAATATATATGCTGCTAAAGTTACAAATATATTTTAACAATTTATTAATGTTTCTTTCCTTAGCTAAATTTTGCATATTCTTCTTTTTATTGTTTAATCATAATTAATTTGATTTTTGGACTAAAAATAAAAATTTGAGATAGATCTTTAAAAGGGATATGCTATTGCTGCATAATTTGAATTCAAAATATACAATTAGTTTACATTATTTGAAAACTGTGTGCAATATATTAGGGATTTATTTAAGGAAGAACCGGTTGAAAAGCAAAAAATAAAACGCAAAATAATTTAAAAATTAATATATACAATCTATTGTTAGATATTTATCAAACTTGCTTTAAACGAAAGCTATAATGATAATTACTTTAAATTTATTATTATTTGAGTTTATTTCATCATAAATATAAAGAGTTGTTAATACCTAATATCGTATTTTAGAAATTGTGAAATAAAATTTTGTTTTATATTTTAAAATTTGTGAAAATATTATAACAAAATTGAATCTTAAAATATTTGTATTTAATTTTCTTACACAATTTTAAATTTAATTTTAAAGTCCTCCATTGATAAATCTTTTAAATGATAGTGTTTTTAATTTTGAATTAAAATGATATTATTTTTCTTTTTATTTTTGATATAGAATAGTCTATTAAAATTTGTTTTATTTTTGAATTAAAATCTTAGTTGGATATCAAATCTTAGTTTTTCAATTCCTATTGGTTAACAATTTTTTAAAAATTAATTTCAAATTTTCGTTTAAAATTAATAAGAGAGAGAAAATTAGTTTATTTTTCTGGAAATTAATAATTATTTAAAAGAATTAAACTATTTTTTATTTAAATATATTAATTTTGTGATTACTATTGTACCCTTAATGAAGTTATTTAAAAACACAAAAAACCAATGGCATTGTTTGTAATTCTTTACCCTTTATAAGGTTATTTATTATCCAATGCTTCCCAATTAATAATATAGATTGTGAAAATACAATTTGATTTATACCAACAAAAAAAAAACAATTATGCATTATATTTTTTTTTTGGTAAGAAAAAATTATTATTATGCATTATATGATTATATCACAAATGATCTTCAAGTAAAAATTTATTAATTATTATATAACAGAAACAAACATTTACACACCAATGTCAAATTAACATATCAAAATAAAGTATAAAAACAGATATTACATTTAAATAGAGGAACAAATAAACATAATGGACTCAATTAAAAAATCTTATACCCACATCTCAGAGAACATGCTATAAGGTTGTCTCTCTTCAATATTTTGCCTTGACAAGGATTCTTGCAATTGTCGCATAATGGTCGAGAAACTTAATCTTTGTAAAGAACTTGAATCTCCTTCCCATTTACTTTGAAAAATTGACCAGGCTTCACATATGGGTCTTCACCCAATAAGCATTCAATATGGAAAGTAGTACAACATTCATTACACCAATAGAATATTTTTGTTAATGTATCTTTAAATTACGTTCACATACCTCACACCACCAATCTTCTTTTACATACTTCTTCTCCACATAAAATTTCGAGAAAGTGTTTGTCATGCTTAGACCTTGCTTCGTATGGTAAGGTAGCGCACTTCATACATACGATAAAATCACATTTTATGCAATTCATATACATATTTCTATCATATGCTAAAATTGTAACTTTGCATATGATACACATGGTTTTTTCTTTTGGATCTAAAGCTAGGAACAAGGGATGTTTATGACCTTTGTAATCAAACGGTTCAGAATTTGAAGCACACCGTATGTCAAGATCGAATTCACATTGCTTTAACGGACATTGATAGACAAAACCACCAGCACAACGATTACAAGCACTGCAAAAGAAGTAACCTTGACTATATCCAGAGTCATTCTTTAATACAAGAGGATGAGGATGTAACACATGTTGAATTATTTGGTGAGCTTTTGCGCATGTTTCGTGGAGGACAAACGCACACTCCATACAAGAATAGTAGATACCTTTAAAGATAGGAAGGACACATGCTTGACAAAACTTATTTTCATCATAAAGTATGCTAACTGTCAAAGATATGGTAACGATATAGAAGATGATTCTTATTGATTACGATTGAAGGCAATGCCTTTATATACAAGAGACATTAGACCTAATTGCTCATATACAATGTTAACTATATGTAAGTGGGCTAAGGGCCTCATAATCTCGCCCATTACTAACATCAAGTTGGAGATGATGGTTATGAAGAAAATGAAGTATCACTCCTTTAGATGTCCTCTCAAAAGACTCAACATCTTTTGTTGTATTTTCTTTTTCTGGAACACCTTCAAGATATCTTCCATCCAAAACATGTTTCCCTAGAGCACATCTTGAATGGACAACATAAGCATTACACTTATGACAAGTATATGCACCATAATCACAGTCAATACTTTTACGACAAACTCCACAAGACCATTCTTGGGACCGGAGAGAAGGAGTATAGGAGATACGATTATGGTGCCGTGATATCTTGACGATGTGTGGTGAGTGCATACAATCGTCGTGAGCAACAAAGTCACATCCGAGGCAAACGTAGGTGAGACAATTCTTTCTTAATAAACCACAAACGTTGCAATTTAATGAAGATTGCCTAGGAAAAAGAGTGAGGGGATGGTCATGGATTTTTGGTTGTTCTACCAAGAAGGGTATCGGCTTCATCGCACATATTGTATGCATTTTAGCTTCACATTTGGTACAGTAATATACGAGATATACTGATTCTCTTCCACAACTTAAACAGTAAATATTATCGGGATCAGAATCTAAACAAATGGAAAGTTGGAGAGAATGTTTAGGATGGTAAGGATGTTTGATTTTATTTGGAGATTGGACGCATTCTTTGTGGAAAATTTTATCACATTTGGCACATAAATAATAGTCAGTGCCAAAATTTGATGAATAGCATATGTCGCACCCACCATCAATATCGAATTCTTTATTGTTGCACCAAAACAAAGGAAGTATTGGATGATCTACATACTTCTTATCCATACTTCGGGAGACAATGTATTCGGGAGAAGAATTGATCGGGTAATGATATAGGAAATGAGCATCCAATGAGAAGGTTACGTGGAGGACAAAGACTGGTCGAAGCTGGTGAGACGCGTGGCAAAATAACATTGGTCGAAGCTGGAGAAAGTTATGAAGATTCTTTAAAAGGCAGTCTCTGCTTCTTTTCATCATTATGCAAAATCAGAGAATTGTTTTGGTATATTTTTCTTAGAATTTCTTGTGTTGTGTGACAATGGTGGACTCATTGTTGGCTAGAGTTTTCTTGTTTGGATCCACGTTTCATGAACGTTGATTCAATTGGTGTTACTTGTTCGATTGAATTTGAGTGAGATACAGTTTTCCTGTATCAAGTGGTATCAGAGCCATTCTTCCTCGGAATCAATGGCAGAAACTAGACCGATGTTGTTGAATGAAGCAGTAGTGCGCGAGACGGAGGAGGTTTTGGGACGATTTGAACAAGCGATCGCAGAACAAAATCAAAAGCTCGACGAGAGCTTTGCTAAACTGATTGGCGCAATTTGGCTCATCTCCGATAACGTGAATGATGTATCATCGTGTGGTCATCTACAACAGAGGCGATCATCTCCGGTGGTTTCAATGACTCCAGAAACTGTAGAATCGTTGGGGTTTCGCATCAAAAAGATCCAGCGACGAATTTCGTTGGAAGAGATTGACGAGAGAAGATCTAAGGGATTATGTCTATTTTGCGAAGAACCAGAAACTCCAGATCATTATCTGCAACACAAAACTCAGGTATTTGCATGATAGATAATGATGAAGAAGATCGATTCCTTAGTGATTCAGCCTTTGTTGAGAATGAGATTGAGAAAGACTTGGTAGAAATTGATGTTGCGAAGTCTAGTGATGATAATTAACTTGCGGATGCTGGGGATGTGTTTGGATTCAACGTAGAAGTGTCAGAATCAGATTCATTGTTTAACCAGAATCATTTGATTCAAGAACAAGCCAAAAAAAATTACACGGATCTAATTCTGGAAACCAGTTTGCTTCAACAGAGTGATCTGATTCTCACACATCAGGTATCACCTCCTCACTGGGAAATTTTCCGTAGATCTTCCATGGAATCTATGGATGTTAATGATGAATCAAAGGCGTTCCACTATGTTTATGATGATTTGCCATCTGCAATTGCGAGAACACATCAATGGCAGTCGCAATTTGTCCTTGAATATGTTGGTAATATTGCATGTCAAGTGTTGATATAATGTCACAGGGAACAAGACTGTTGCAAAGTAAGAGAAGGAAAACATTTTTAAAGACTTGGTGGTTCAAGTTCAAAGCAACATCACAACCAAGAGAATTAATACAAGGAGAACCAGGGATTCAGGAGCTAAATAAAGATAATTCGTTTCCGGATTTGAGAGAGAGAGACCCGACAGGTGAAATAGTTGCATCCAATCAAAAGAGAAGCGTGTTGGGTACAAAAAATAAAGAGGAAGTGAAAGGCTACTTCTATCGTTTGCAATCGTTGGTTCTAATGAAAGGTATCACTGATAGTTCATCTAATGATGAAGAATTGATGAAAGAAGAAGATTCTTTGAAAGTATATGAAGTTGAGAGGGAGACGCAGATTTTTGACAGTGGCCAATGGCTTGGTTATGATCTGATTATTACTTACTTGGAAAACAAAAACAATTGGTCAAAGTTGAGGGTTAAGAAATGGGAAAATCTCTCTTGGAAAGAAGCTGCAAGTGATGAAAGTCGGAGCATATCAATTCGTTGTATTATGAACCTTGAAGGCACGGCGTTTATTTGCAAGAACGTGTTGGAGAGGATTCACAATGAGAATCTGGAGATCTTGGCTTGTCAGGCTAGGTTGGAGGGTTCAGTTCCGACCAAATTAATAGGAATGGATAGAAGCAAGAGACTTGGAAGCTCTGAGATTTCGTCGGCTATGGATGACTTAAGGAATCAAGAGTCTCCTGAGTTTTTTGTTATTCAATAAGTGATGAGAAATACAAAGATCAAGTTTTCCAAGCGGTGGTGGTTCAAGTACAAATATGTGACAGATGGTATAAAGAGACTGCAGATTCTGTTGAGGTACAAGTGCTGGTTGGAATTTAAAGAGTGGTTTAAAAATTGGTGCATAAGAGAGAGTTGGAGGAAGCACAAGAAAATTCAGCTGTTTACGCTAAGAATAAGAGAGGAAATGGAGGAGGATATGATGGAAAACAATCAGCAGCAAGAAGATAGTGAGTCTCTAATGCCTGCACCTAATTTTGGTACAAAGGTCTTTGAAACTTTTGATCAATACGTAATGAAAAGAGGGTCTGTTAGTGTGAATCGTGGAACTGAAAACAACCAGCCGACTCGGATGTTCTCTATGTGGGTTATACTGAATCGTCTTAGTCCATACATGGTTGTGCTTGTTAAACCTGTTGCATATGCCACTCATTTCTTGGTTGGAGTCGGTATGGATACGAGACAGTGTCGTCTTTCACTTCAAACCTACCGAGTTTGGGATCCTGGGGACTTTATAGTTGAAGATGCAACTCTATGGTGGATTCATATGTTCTGTCCCAGAGGGTGATTAAATTTTTGGGAATTTCTAACGGACTGAGCTGTGAGAAGTTTCTGCAATTATTAAAGACTAAATCGTATGAAAAGGATGGTTAACATAAAAGGAAAGACATCAACAATGGTGTTAGTTGCAGTCTTCATGAAACTATGAAGGAAACTACATGAGAGTTCTCTTTGTGTTGCAGTGACAATTTCCAAACATTGAACCTTGTGGTCAAGGTTCTTTGAAGAGGGGAGATTTGATATAGGAAATGAGCATCAAATGAGAAGGCTACGTGGAGGACAAAGACTGGTCGAAGCTGGTGAGACGCGTGGCAAAATAACATTGGTCGAAGCTGGAGAAAGTTATGAAGATTCTTTAAAAGGCAGTCTCTGCTTCTTTTCATCATTATGCAAAATCAGAGAATTGTTTTGGTATCTTTTCCTTAGAATTTCTTGTGTTGTGTGACAATGGTGGACTCATTGTTGGCTAGAGTTTTCTTGTGAATTCAGCAGATGAGATTTGGATCCGCGTTTCATGAACGTTGATTCAATTGGTGTTACTTGTTCGATTGAATTTGAGTGAGATACAGTTTTCCTGTATCAGGTGAGTGATAGAATAACAGTCTTCATTAAAAGTTCGTGGAAAAGGGCATGAAAATAGTGGTTCGTGGCAGGCTGCTTCATCAGACAAAGCATCTGAGGTAGAATTGTTCGCCACACTCATCACAACTAAGGCAAAATCTGAGAAATTTCAACGCAAATCAAAGTCACCAATTGACTAAATCCTAAATTAAACAAAAACAAAGCAAAACGACACATGGAATTCGAATTAAATCATAGAGAAGTGTTGAAGGATTACCTTGTATTTGTTTGGTTAAATCCACCGATGTTCTGGTATTTCTTTAGTATATTTCAGATAAGATCATATAAAATGATTTGTTCTTAACATTTTTTGCACTATAAATAAGCCATCTTCTACTTCTAATCATTTATCCTTGACGTAAAAGCAAAGTGGATTTTGTCTTTTCTTATAGTTGTTATACTAGGATCGGATCCGCGGTCCACCGCGGGGAATATTAGTTTACATACGTTGTGTTTAATATTGTGAGTGTTTTTAGTAGAGCGAATCGTATAGTATACTTATAAATATTCATAATAAAAAATTGTAGAAAAAATGTTAAATTGTTTATAAATAAACTCATCGTATTAATTATGATTTATAAAATAGAATTTTGTGTTTTAGAATTCTAAAATTAGACGATTCATGGGAATTAGAGCAGTCACTTTAGGTCAAAAACCGCGGATCGAGCCCAAATCATCTCAGTGTGGGGCAGAATTGGGAAAATATATTAAACCCGCAAATAAGCGGACCACATGGTTTAATTCGCAGTGGGTCATAGGTTTAATGGGTTTTTATCCGCGGGTTGGCGGATCAGCTCGCATGTTAGTATTTATTGATAAAATTATAATTTATTCAACATATGGTAATTTAAACAAACTTTTAGTAGTATTTTTATTTATTTATTTATTTTAGTAGTATTTTAAATTTTGGTTACTTTAAAATTATTTAAACAAAATCCACAGACAATCCCGCAAATCCGCATACATTCGCGGGATGGGTTTGTATTTCATATATGCTATATGCGGGTCGTACGGACCGACTAACTACAAGTCAAAATATTTTTTGCCTTTTCGCAAAACGGGCTTAACGGGACGAATCAATTCGCTTTGACAGCTCTAATGGGAATATTATTTAGTCATACAACAAAATGAAGTTTGGACATAGGAATAATATAATATGTATCCTTATTTGTTAGATGAGAGATTAAAGATGAAATATAATGATTAAAAATTAATTATTAATTTTCATGATTCACAAAATTTAATAAATACTTATCATCTTGTTGAATAATTCTAAATGATATTCAAGAAATCTTTATAAATTGAAAATTAAACTTCTTTGGTAAGCTATAGGTATGAAAATACCTTAATTTTAATTTAATCTAATTAAATTAAAATATCAATTCAATTTATAAAACAGATGGGTTATTTGTAATAAATTTTCTAGAAATCTTTAGAAGCAAGTAAGATATCTTTCAATTAATGATAATTGGCTAAAATGAGGGAAATTAATGACAAAAACGTTGATTGCTATGCAATTAGTTCCAAAAATATATGAACAAATTTATTATACGTAATTAATGTATAATATTGTTCGGAATATGCTTTTATAATTAGTTACCATAAGTACAATCAGATTTTATTTGATTTCCATAAATATTTGATTTTAATTCGATTATCATTATTAATTCGAATTTATATTCCAAAAAAATTTCAAAGATCCGATTTCAGAATTTCGGGTCAATTTTTTGATTTTAACCCGACCCATTTTCATTTGTACTTCTCTTTTAATAGTATAGAGATTATTTTCGTTTCAAGCATATAAAGAATCAAGTACTCATTTCTCTTTTTTTGAAATCGAAGCGAAGTTTTCTCTTTTGTATCATAAAGACTTAATAGGGAAGTGATCTTTTCTATTCCTTTTGTTTTGGTAATTTTCAGTGTTTTCACGTCTGACCCGGACCGCCCGGTTAACCCGTGATCCGAACACTACTTTGGTTTGAGTTTAATGTTAGTACCAGGCAATTTCAAAACCGAAAAAACTTACAATAACCCGCGATCCGGTGAATGGTTGAATGGCCGGGTTTGGGTTTCAAAATTTTCATTTGATTAAGGAATAAAATATAGGATTTTAGACTCTATTCAATTATTTTTAATTTAGATTTTTTTAGTTCTTCGTTTCTTCTTAAAACTATGTGTTCTTGATGGTTTAGATTAGATGAAGACTTTACAATACTGTCTGAAGAGAATGAATGGAATGGTGAGAGCGACAACCGAGATTAATTGTTTTCAATTCTCGATGTTTTATTAGTTTATTTTCGTCATTATTTTTTGTTGAACCTTAATTATCAAATTCACTGCATTTTTGAACTCTGTAAGACCTTGACATCACTTTCTTGAGAGTCTCTTGAGTCTTGATAGCCACATCATCCTCATTTGGTATTTTTCCCTTAAAAAGATACAGAATTTAAAACCTTTTGCATACATGGGGATCAAAAATTGATGTAAACCGAAAAGGGAATCTGGTCAAAATACGATCTGGCCCATGATTGATGATCCAAAAAAGGTCCCCATCTTAAGAAACCATAAAAGGAGTCTCAGGTAAAAAATCTAGGACTGTTAGGTGTTACCATCTCAGGTTGAAAATTTAATCGCATTTATTTCTCGCGTTTACTATACAATCCCATAGCTGCCGTCCTCTTCTCTGTTATAACCATAGAGTTTCTCCGACTGATGTGCCCTACCAATTAGCTTGTATAACAAGGTAACGGTTTGTAACGCAAGTCAAGTCAAGGTAACGGTTTGTAACGCAAGTCAAGGTCGTTTACTATACAATCCCATAGCTTTCTTATGTACGATGGAACATGTCTCCATTACACCAGTGAAATTGGCATAGGAATAACACAACATGCAGTTCTTATACCAGGTGATCTCCATTTTTTTTGTGCAGTACAAGTATCAATAACAACTCTGGCAGCGACTTTGATGCACTCTCTACAATTATCAACAGCGACCTGACCTTAGAGAGGAACATGCCGTACACGACATCGGAACCATGTCCTGATGAGGCCGTCTGGAACCCTGAGGCATAGTGTTGTGAATCTCTCATTCTTGTAAGTTTGTTTCTTTTTTTTTTGTTTTGTGTAAAACGTTTTCTCTCTTAAAACATTCTCATTCTCATTAATCATCTTCATCTTACAACACACATACTTATACAACATACATCACACATTTGCTTCTCATCAATCACCTTCCTCTGATTCTTGTTATCTCTTTCTTTTGTAGAAATAATCAAAGAGTCAATTCTCAACACATAGAATGAGTCCGAAGAGGTGGAGAGATTCGAGAGAAGCGAGTTTAGATTTGATTTGTATATGCTACCGCTTGTGAAGTTCTTTGCGTCTAAACGGGTGGTGTTGGCAATAAGTTAACCGCAAGAAAACTGAAAAGGAAGATAGAACAAGTAATGATGCAAATAGATTTGGAGAGATCCAGTTATATCTAATATCTTCTTCTACAATTGTTTAATGTATGCTCTCTTTTGCTACGTAGGAAAAGAAAGACATCAACATGGACTCAAGAGAGAATTGCTCAACAACGAAACCATTTCTAATTTATTTCTTGATTTGAACCCATTGTAGTGTTACATCTCAGACCGCATTCGCCTTGTTAAAACGCCTACACCGTCGTACTGCTGACCCGAACCAACCGCTTTCATAAATGTAAACTGGTAGCAAAGTCTCCCTACGTTTCTCAACTCTCATCTCTAATCCAACATTCTCTATAACACCTTCATCGCCATCTCCAATTCCCTTCAATTCAACCACCACAGTATGATTCCAATCTCAACGCTGCCTGATCCTCCACAACGGATGGAGAAGAACACGACGAAGACATCGAAGTTATCCGAATGGAGACGCCGAGGGTGATAGAATTGGATCGTCGTTTAGATCATCTGCTTCGTAGCTGAGACTTAGACGGAAACTCTCCCATCCTAATTAATCCCCACGACATGGCGTAATAGTAGCATTAGAGTCGAAGCTTAACAAACCACAAAGTCGGATATATATGAATTAAAGATGAAACAAATTACATCTTTAACAACAAAACAAAAAAAAGAAGAAGCAAAATTACATGAATATAGAGAGATAACTATATAATTAACTTACTGAATTCTCATCTTCAGAGGAAACTAAACAAATCACTAGCACATTTCATAGAACACGCTATGCCTTCGTCTCCCGAATATATTTTGCCCTGACAAGGGTACTTACAAGAATCACAAAGAGGTCGAGAAAGATTCTTTTTGCCAAGAACTTTGACTTCCTGCGGCCTCCCTTTCCATTTCAAAGTTTGACCAGGTTTCACATATGGCTCGTCATCAAATAAGCAAGCAATGTGAAGAGTAGTGCAGCACTCGTTGCACCAATAGAAAAACTTAGTGCCTGTATCTTCTAAATTACGCTCACACACCTCGCACCAATCTTTATTACATACCTCTTCTCCCCACAAAATTGTGAGATAGTGTCTGTCATGCGTATACTTTGCTTTATATGGTAACGTCGCACACTTCATACATACAATAAAATCGCATTTGATGCAATTTAATGGTATAAGACTCTTTGATGTGCACACTTGACAAATGGGGTTTTCTCCTGGGCCTAAAGCTAGGAACAATGGATGTTTATGACCTTGGAAGTTAAACGGTTCACAAATTGAAGCACATCGTACGTCTAGATCGAAGGTGCATTCCTTTCTCGGACACATATAGACAAAGCCACCACAACAACGATCACAAGCATTGCACCTGAAGGTATCCGTATCATATTTACTCACGCCACTCAATGTAAGTGGATGAGGATGTAACGCATGTTGTATTCTTCGCCGATTTTTTGCACATATTTCGTGGATGGTGAAGTCACATTCCACACAACAGTAACGATTATCCTCATAAATAGGAAGGACACATGCTTGACAAATCTTCTTTTCATCATATAGTATGCTAACCTCAAGCCGAAGATGGTGGTCATGAAGGAAATGAAGTATCACTCCTTCAGATATTATCTCGAACGGCCCGACATCTTGGGTTATATCATCTTCTTCTGGTACACCTTCGAGCTCAACTCCGTCCCACACATCTATTCGTAGAGCACATCTTACGTGAACAGCATAATCATCACACTTGTTACAAGTATATGCACCATAATCACCATCTATACTTTTACGACAAACTCCACAAGACCATTCTCTGGATTGGAGAGAAGAAGTGTAGGAGATGCGATGATGGTGACGTGATATCTTGATGATGCGTGGAGAATACATACAATCGTTGTGAGCGACAAAGTTGCATCGAAGACAAACGTAGGTGGGATTTTTTCTGAGTAAACCACAAACGTCGCAAGTTAAGGAAGCTTGTCTGGGAAATAAAGTGAGGGGATGGTCATGGCTCTTTGGTTGGTCTACAACGAAGGATATCGACTTCATCGCACAAATTGTATGCATTACAACATCACATCTGGTACAATAATATAACAGATATGTTGCTATTCTTCCACAACATAAACACTCTATCTTGGGAGCCCTTGCCGAACGATAGGAAAGTTGAAGAGAATGCTCCGGATGATAAGGGTGTTTGATTTCAGATGGAGATTGGACGCATTCTTTGTGGAAAATTATATCATAAGGGTGTTCGACACAGACATAATAATCTGTGCCAAAATTTGAGCCCTTGCATGCGTAGCAACCACCATCAACATCGAAGTCTTTATTGTTGCACCAAAACAAAGGGAGTATTGAATGATCATCTTCCTGTTGAATTCTTGTTGTAGAGATGACGAATTCCGGGGAAGAACTGATCGGATAAGTATCATCGTAATTGGAATCGGACCATGCTTTGAAATATCGTGGTATAGGACATAAGAAAAGTGGTTGAAAAGAAAGGTCATCGATGGCTGTTTCACCAAAAGGGGAGGTTGGGGTTTGTGTTTGTGGAATGGGTTGGTATTTGGGGTGATGATATACCAGAGATAGTTCACCATCGTTTTCCACTTCATGAAATCCACCGATCGAATCCATGGCCACTCCACCAGTAAGCTGGATTGTTTTTTTTTTCTCTCTTTTATTTTGGGTGAAAGATATTTTGGTTGTGATATGATGTTCGGTTTCTGCTTCTCTCACATATATACATACAAACAAATCAAAGTCGACTAGTCTTGCACATGGTTTTCGTCCTTTCTAAAATTATCTGTTGATTAGATATTTTTTATTTATTTCGTGATCAATAATTGAGCCAGTTGAGATTTTTTTTTTTTTTTTTCTGTCAAAGATAATGCATTTGAGATCTGTTCTTGTTGTGAACATTTAGTATGGTGGGGCTCACGTCCAATAACGTTGTATCAATTGATTAATTAAAAAAGACTTCTGTAATAAATTTACCAGTAAAAAAGTCTTGGTCTTTGATTAACTGAAAAATTATACTTACTAAAGTATTTGGCATTGCATTACAGCTAGAAGGCTAAAACCAATTGATTAGTCTCTAAAGATTAAAAACTAAAACAAATTAAAAGACGTGCATATAGTTTACCATCGTTTTCCAGCTCATGAAATCCACCGATCGAATTCATGGCTACTCTCTCAATGAATTTGATAGTTTTGTTCTCTCTTTTATTTTGGATGAGAGATTTTTTGGTTCTCTCAATGATTTTGATAGTTTTCGTGTTGTGATAGGATGTTCGTTTTCTCTGCTCTCTCACATAAATACATACAAACAAATCAAAGTTGACTAGTCTTGCAGTCTTGCACATGGTTTTCGTCCTTTCTAAAATTATTTGTATATTTTTTATTTATTTCGTGATCAATAATTGAGTCAGTTGAGATTTTTGTTTTTTTTTTTTCTGTCAACTTGAGACACTTGGTTAATCGGCAACTAAAAAATGATTTTCATTCACTGTTTACAGCTCGATGCAGTCTTTATTTTCAATTGGATTTGAGTTATGGTCTTTCATAAATTTTTCGTATAAAAAAACCAATGTGTCTTCTCTTACTTATATTATAGTTATATATTTATATATGCAGTTTTTAGAGTTAATATTTCAGCTATTTGAGATTTAAGTATCATTTCTATATTTGTTTGTGTAATGTGTAGTATATTTCTAACACTTAACGATTCTGTGATGTAAATTACATATTTTTCTTAGAATGTAAAATACAGGTTGTTTTTTTGGGGCGTTAAAATACACTTTTCACAACTGTATGATAGTCTTCAAATTTAATGGGATTATTACTAATTTTTCTTTTGTACAAAGTAATTACAACTGATATTGTTAACAAAGTAAAATTTAAGGATAAATTTGAAGGTAGCGTTTAAAAAAAAAAAAAACAAGTGTCCATTACCATTGGCGTAAGTATTTTAAAAACTGACGATTAGGTCTAATTAATAACTTTCAAGAACCAATTGGTGAGGTAGATAATTTTATCCAAGCTCATGACAAAATAAGAGGATCACAACCAAAGGAGCTACTCATTTTCTGCGGGCATAATTAGTATAAACCGAATTTGTTTTTTTTTTTTTTTTTTTTAATTCGGCCCTGCACACTAAAAATAATATCATTTTATATTGTCATTCTCAATTATTTCTTGATTTAGTGCAATCTTTAGCTTAATCATGTGTTTTATATACTGGAATTATTACCCTGATTTTTTCACAATATTTTTAAATCATCACATTGGATTTTGACATCCACACAAATTATTCATTTATTAAAATCATTTAGAGTTTCACTATGATTGACAAAAACTGGTATTTTTTTTTTATTGTAAAATTCCATTGTTCTAAAATTTATAACATACCTTTCAATATTTCATCAGCAAATATATTTGTAATTTATATACACAATCTATACAATGCCAGTTGACAATAAAAAAAATGAAAACCTACATAATTGCAAACAAAAAAAGATGCAATCAGTATAATTGATAGAGTCAAACAAAAATGAAATCCTAGTTTAATTAAATCACATATACTTATTTAATTTTTTTTTTTTGTCAACAGCTTTTAATTAAAAATTCAAAAGAACCATTCCTGAGGAATGTTGTTTACATATGTGATGTGATGCGGTTCGGTGCGAACTTTTCGCGCCAAAATATCCGCTTTTACATTTGCACTTCGAGGGATTAAAGATAAAGAGAAGCTTGAAAATTCCTCCTTGTCTCTTTGTAAATCTTCTAAATACACTGAGAAGGCCGGCCATTCGGTTGGGGAAGACACCATCTTCACCAGGTCTGAACAGTCTGTATAAAAAGCTACTTCTTGATTGTCGGCTCCAATCATACACTTCATCGTCCAGAGAAGAGCTTCCACTTCTGTATGTAGTGGAGAAAGACTTCTTCTGATGTTGGCAGCTCCCATAGTTGGCGTCTCTCCATTTGATGATGTGCAGAACCACCCTGTTCCTGAAAATTTATCAGTCTCTTTCCATGATCCATCCACGAAACACCGATATCCAGAGTAGAGATTATCATGAGAAAATTCTCTCACTCGAGCTCGAGATTCACTGTTTAAAGAACCATGATTTTCATTCAGAAGCTCTAATTGAGCTAACTGCCACGAATGGGCCTCTTTTTCCGCTAAACATAAAACCTCTAATGGGTCTTTATCCACATTTTCAAAGATCTTTTCATTTCTAGCTTTCCAAATATATCAAATTATCCATGGATATGGAGAAGAGTCTACCTCTGAAGGAATTCTCCAAAAAAGATGATCCAAATTTGTGTAAATTGAGGTCGTAGGGAAAATTCCCGGAACCGTAGGAATCTGAGAAAGTGCCCAAATTTGTCTCGCTGGGTGGCATTCAAAAAGTGTATGGTTAATTGATTCCTCTATCGCACCGCATCTGCCACATCCTGTTTCACAATTTATTCCTCTTTTCCTCAGATTTTCTGTAACCGGTACACATCCCGATAAAATTTGCCACAAAAAATGACGTAACTTAGGCGGACACTGCACTTTCCAAGTATATGCTTTTAGAGATTTAAAATCCGGGCCAATAAACGATAAATTGCCTTCCAAATTCTCTAGCCGCGCCGTATGATAACCAGATTTAACTGTGTATTTTCCGGATTTAGTGAAATGCCACCCGAGGGTATCCTCCAAAGGTGGCGCACCCAAAGGCAGGGCACTAATCAACACGACATCTTCCGGATCAAAGAGCTCTTGCAAGAGATCAATGTTCCAAAAATTTGACCGACTGTCGATAAGATTTTTAACTTTCAAAGATGTGTCAATAGTTGAACCATTACTTTTTGCTGGTCTCGGGAGTTGAGTTGGAATCCATGGGTCCTCCCAAACTGAAATGGACGACCCAGAACCGACTCTTTTAATAAGTCCTTTATTAACCAGAGATCTAGCTGAACATATACTCCGCCATCCATATGATGGAGAGTATGACTTTATATTTTCCAAAGGATTGGATTTCTGAAAATACCGTCCTTTAAAAACCTTCGCGAAAAGAGAATCTGGAACCGTAATCAACCGCCATAATTGTTTCGCTAATAAGGCTGAATTAAAATCGTCTACATTCCGAAATCCTATTCCTCCTTCCGATTTACTGTTACACAATTTATTCCATGCCATCCAGTGCATACCTCTAGAATCACCATTTGAACTCCACCAAAAATTAGCAACCGCACTAGTTAGTTTAGAAGTGATTGTTTTTGGTAGTCTGAAGCACGACATGACATAAGTTGGTAGTGCCGCAGCTACCGATTTAATCATCACTTCTTTCCCACCTTTCGATAAAAATTTTGCCGACCATCCATTTATTCTAGTCTGTAATCTATCTCTAACAAACGAGAAAATTTTTGTCTTCGAGCCATCTAGACTTTCCGGCAACCCGAGATAAGAACCCATACCACCAATGTTAGTGATACCCAAGGTAGATTTAATTTCTTCCTTGATATCAACATCTACCTTATGTCCAAATTGAATCGAAGATTTTGAAAAATTTATCTGTTGACCCGAAACCGCTTCATATTTCTTTAAAATCTCCAAAATTACCCCACATTGATCTTTGTTAGCCTTGCAAAAAAATAAACTGTCATCCGCAAATAACAGATGTGAAACCGAAGGGCTGGCTGTTGCTATTTTGATACCCGTAATTAATTTTTCCCGTTCTGCTTTCCGTATATTCGCAATTAGCATATATTTATTTAATTCTAAGCTAATATATAAAGCATTCCCACTTGGAAAGCTTGACTTGAAAGTAGTACTGAACCACGACTTTAATTTGTTTAGATCAATAAAGTTGTGCTTTTACGTATTAAATTAGCTTATGATAATAAGCCCACTTGTAGTGTGTTTCCTAATATTTTTAAGTTGTTAAATTTCTAACGTATGTAAAGTTATACAATACCATATCGGAAACTGGGAAGTAGTACAAATAACAACTAAATTTGTTCACATGCAAAATTTATTAGAGTATCTGTAAGAAGTATACATGGAAGAATTGGAAATTAACTGACACATTTGTCTCACTATTTACACAGTATATTGGCAAGTAAAATTACATCATTATCCTTGTTTTTTTTATTCTTCATCTTTCTCTTCTCTTCATCTTTTTTTTCTCTTCATTTTTCTTCTGAATCTTCTTCTCATCATTTACTTTTGTGTTTGTTTTTTCGGGTCTATCGAAGAATTGATTGGATGGGTCGTCTAATCGTGGTTGTGATTTTGGAATCCGGTAGAGTGGTTTAGTTCTAACGATGAAAGTGATTATAATGATATTAGTTCAATTTCTGATAGTGAAAATGGTTTATGACACGATAATATGAAAATTGAGGGTGATAATTATACGTTGGCATTGATGATTATATGGTTGCTGTGAAAATGGGGGAAGAAAAGGAAACCATGGGAGGTGATACCGACATAGAAGAATATGGTGGCGGTGATGATTTTATCCGTAGCGGTGGTAATAATTATGGTGTGGGTTTGTGATGGAGAAAAAAATGGTTCTAAACTGATGGGGTGAGATAATACGGCGGAGGTGTGGTGGTTGAAGATTACGACAATGATAGCTTTTGATCAGATTTAGATTGGTTAACAATCAAATTACCGAGTTAACTAAACCTTATCTAGAGGTAGGTGATAAGAATAATCTTATTGGACAAAATTCATATTTTACACGTTATAGTAACTCGTTATTTTTTTGTATGTGATATAATAAATGAGTTAAGACGGTAAATATAAATTTGTCACATAAGTTATAACTTATCGCGCTACAATATGACTTAACATGATATATTTATAAATTTATCGATATAAATATTTTGTTATCGTGTTAACCTAGTAAATATTACCGAAGTATTTGATAAAT
The DNA here is from genome assembly GCF_000004255.2 of Arabidopsis lyrata subsp. lyrata. Classification (NCBI taxonomy): domain Eukaryota; kingdom Viridiplantae; phylum Streptophyta; class Magnoliopsida; order Brassicales; family Brassicaceae; genus Arabidopsis; species Arabidopsis lyrata. Next base: position 2,126,547 of record NW_003302554.1, read on the forward strand.
AGTGAAGATAAAAATAAACGTTGATATCTAATACATATATATCTAGTTCAGACAAGAAGCGACGATATCTATTTTATTACGCTGTTAACTAATTTGTTATATGCAGAGGGGCATTTTTGTCCAACTTACATAAGTTGAGGAGAGAGAACTAATAATATAAAAATTAATGGTATATTCTTAATTTTTGAATCATCTGTGTATTTAGATTAAATTCACATTAAAAAAATTAAAAGATGCGAAATACTCCTTTGAGATTTGTTCTTGTTAGCATTTAGTATGGTGGGGCTCACATCCAATAACGCTGTATCAATTGATTAATTAAATAAGACTTTGTAAGTCTTGGTCTTTGATTAATTGAAAAAATTAGGCATTGCATTACAATTGACAGCTAGAAGCTGTAGAAGGCTAAAACCAATTTGATTAATTAGTCTCTAGAGACTAAAAATGAAAACAAATTAAAAGACGTGCATATAGTTGACTTTAGATTAAGAAGACGTTCATGATTAATGATAAACCAACTAAAAATAATTGTTATGAAACATTCATTAAAACAAAAGATTATGTTATGAACATTTTCTTAAGATTTTCATGTTTTGAAAATAAATATTGCTTTCCAGATAATCAAAAACTTTATTCTGAACTCCAATCCTAAAAATTAGCAAACCCAAAACGAAATTTTTACCGTCTTCATTGACTACGAAATTTTTACCGTCCTTATTGACTACAAAACACTACAGGAAACGAAGGTATTCGTAGCGTCTGAAAACCGCTATCTAATGATACTACAGCGTTGTAGAAAGCGCTATGTCTACGCCCGTTATAATAGATCCGATACTTTACGTAGCGTTTTTTAAAAATGCTATTGAGATATTCAATAATATAGCAGTTTTTTGTATGCAATCTTTAAATATACAATAGCAAATATTGTCTGCTATGAATATATTTAATTATAGTATTTTTTTAATTTTACAATAGCAGCTTTGTTATACGTAGACAATTTTGTGTATTTATACAGGGTTGTATTTATACAGTATTTATACAATTTATATACATCATTAATTTTAAATTTTGAATTTCGATGTTTTATTTTTGAATTTTAAAAGCTCTAGTTTTTATTTAAAATGCATAAGAAATAAAAATACACGGATGCCTAATTGGCCTAGTTTTTGAAATGAAGCCCAACACATATGGCAGAACTAATCTGATTCTTAAAGAGACAAAGGATGGATCGAAGCCCATTAGGGAGGTGAGGAGATCGGAGGAAAGTCACTCAAATTGTTGTGAGCGACAAAGTTGTTGCCAGCAATTTACGAAGCTTCTCGACTCATGAATATGCAATCGATGTGATATCTGATTAAACTATCAGAGATTTCTGTGAGGCATCGTTGAGAACAACAATATTTGTACATCATTATTCATAATTTATGAAGCCAAAGAACTTGTTCACGAGGGATGATGAATCCTAACTTTTAGAGACAAAAACTGATCTCTTTAGCTTCTTGGCCGGTTGAATACACTAGGAAGTGTGCTGCATTGGTTTAAACAAGAGAAAATTCAATGCTTGTTAGCAACTTTTTAAATCACTAAGATCACACAAATGAAGTGAACATCGACCTCGTTATAGAAAATTATAAAATTAAGCACTGAACAATGTTTTTACCTGAATCCCTAAGATCGATCAAAAAAGAAAAGACAAGCTTGATCCATAGGTCGTTAAGATTATTTTTGTGTTCTATCTGATACTTATACAACTAACAGACAGTCTTCGACTTCATCAGAACAAACAGATTCAACTTGTAAGAAACCAAAACATAAGAAGAACAAATGAAACCTCACATCTGTATAGAAATTAGATCCCGCATTGTTGATGTTCTGGGTTCGATTAAAACCTTCAAACACCAAATTCAAATTAACACCTCACGTCATTTACTTAAAGCACCAATTCTACTTAAATCTAGACGTTTAGACGGACACAAGTTTGTTAAGTAAAGAGGGAATTAGTAAACACACCATCAGATTTATAGAAACAAGAAGGTGAAAAGTCTCGCATGTGGCTCCAAGGATGCTTCCAATGAAGCATTTATTTGTTAATTGATAAATAGTAAAATATGTTCCAAGATTAAACCCTAAAAGATTTAGGGTATATGATTTAGTGTATAGGTTTCAATATTGAAACATAGTTTTTACTATATATCATTTAACGAAATAAAATACAAAAATTACTAGATCATGACCCGCACGTACGTGCGGGGTTTCATATTTTAAAAAATTTCTGACAAAATTTAATTTAATATAGACTATTTTGTTGTTTTTATGATATATATTTTAGTGTATTAGATCCACGTACGTGTAGAAATATTTTTATAGAAATTGTTATATAGATTTTAAAAATATAAAATATTTTGTTGTAATAGTAAACTTCGTAATAATATAAATATTATAAAGTTAGAGTAATGAACAAAAAATTCATTTGCGTTAATGCATAATTATATTTTAAGATCCGGACTAATTTAGTTGCAAAAGTTAAATGGTGTTACATTTTTATTTTCTTAACTAATCAAAACAGTTCTAACAGTTTGACTACATATGTTAAATAGGATATGAATTCGGTTTTAGTTTGGGTTATTTCATATATATTAGCAAGGCGTAACTATTTTGGAACATGAAACATATCCCGTCCGGTATATGTCATAAATTCTTTGTCTCATAACATGTCAGGTATATGTAAAATAAAAATATTACGGTCTCATATCTGTCATAAATAGAGTATGTGTAACTGAAAACGTATGTACAGGGTTATGTGTATAAACAAATTTATTTTATATAGTGCTCAAAACCCGAACTCATACCAGTTGGGTATTTAGTTTGATTTTTAATATATGTTCCCCTCCCATCTCGTCTCGTAATTTCTATTTCCATTTTATTCTATTAAAATTATGTTCCAAATTCTTGTTTACTTACCTTTAAATCTATATATACATTTCTGGAACACTTTTAGTAAATAAATCCTGGAGTTGGGAAGTATTTACAAAAAATGCCATTGGTTGGGTCGGGTTTTTTAATAACGATTGACCCGGTTTGTTTCAATCGGATATTTCCGAAATTTTTGCCTCCAACAATAAATGAATTTCGTTATAAATTAAAAAGACAATATACAAAATAGATTTAGGAAATCAAAACCAATTCAATATTGTCTCAATCGGATATTTCCGATTCTTTTTCCTGTAACAATAAATGAAATTCGTTATTAATTATGAGACAATATAAGCAACAGATTTAGGAAATCAAAACAAACTCAATATTAATTAACTTCCTTAAATTAATCCACATAGATATTAAAAAATATCTCCTAAGAAACGATTTGCTATATTGCCATAAAATAAGCATCCTAACAAAGCTAAATTACGTTATCACAATTCCATATCTCCCAACTTGTCTTTTCCAATATAATTAATTCAAAATAATAAATCCCACGAAATCTTGAATGTGCACCATCCAAAATAGATATATAGATTCCAATATCTACCTAATAATCTTTAACATTAATCTTTAACAAATCAATTTCGTAATTCTAACCGCATAAAACTGGTATATTCCTAACAAACCTAATATATTCAAAGATATTTTCAGTTTCATCACAAACTTCAGACATTTTTTGCAATGAGAATTTTTAATTATCACTACCTCTGCTACACAAAATTGATAAATCTTATAGCTAACACGTTTTAAAGAAACTAACCTTTATATGCTATAATGAATATAATGCTCCATGAAATTCAATTTTATAGATACGTCCTAATGTATGTTTTTTTTTTTAAAGATCAACATACTTTACTTTTTTTTTTTTGACAACAATATAATGAATAAATAAATAAATTAATAAAATTGGTTCAGTTTAATAATCAAAGTTTTAAAAAATTCGAGTTATAATTATAACTATTATACAAATCATAATTTTCATCCCTAATATTTCCATTTCACAACAAAACTATCTATATTGAAGAGATATATTATAAAATTTACAAACAAACAAAATGAGAAAACCAAATAATATTTACCTTCAATTACATAAATTAACAATATAATTAACAAACTATGACTGCTACATTATACAAAAAATTAAATATATATATATATATATAATATAGAGAAATATATATATATATATATATATATATATATATATATATATATGTTGTTTTTGGTCTAAGCGTTACTTACTGAACTATTCATTAAAGTTACTATATTTTATACCAGTAAACCTAAAACACAATTAATATACTCAAAACTATTAATATAGATATATGGATGATACATTTCAAAAATACAAATAATATATTATCCTCTCTATTAATAAACAAAACAAATTATATTTTAAATTTTTTTTAAAAAATTATAGCCCCGCGGTGTACCGCGGGTTCAAATCTAGTACCATACAATATTACAATACATACTGTGAGTTTTGCGGATTAATATGTATGCTGTTAAAGTTACAAATATATTTTAACAAATTTATTAATGTTTCTAGCTAAATTTTGCATATTTTTCTTTTCATTGTTTAATCATAATTAATTAGATTTTTTGGACTAAAATTAAAATTTGAGATAAATCTATAAAAGGGATATGCTATTACTGCATAATTTGTTTTGAATGCAAAATATATAATTAGTTCACATTATTTCGAAAACTATGTGCAATATATTATGGAGTGGTTTAAGGAAGATCCAATTGAGAAGAAAAAAAAAAGAAAACACAAAATATATCTAAATTAATATGTACAATCTATTGTTTAGATATTTCCGAAACTTGCTCTAAACGAATGCCCAATATCGTTTTTTTAGAAATTGTGAAATAAAATTTTGTTTTATATTTCAAAATTTGTGAAAATATTATAACAAAACTGAGTCTTTTGTATTTAATTTTTTTTACGAAATTTCAAATTCAATCTTAAAATCTTCCATTGATAAAAAAATTTTAAACTTAGTATTCTTAATTTTGAATTAAAATGGTATTATTTTTATTTTTATTTTTGATATAGAATAGTTTATTAGGATTGGTAAAATTTTAGTTGGATATCAAATTCTTAGTTTTTCAATTCTCATTGGTTAACAACTTTTTCGAAAATTTTTTTAAATTTTCGTCCATAATTAATAAGAGAGAGAAAGTGAGTTTAATTTTTTGTAAACTAATAATTACTTTAAAGAATTTTATTATTTTTTATTTAAATATATTATTTTGTGATTACTATTGTATCTTTAATGAATTTATTTAAAAACAAAAATCAATGGCATTTTTGTAATACTTTACACTTTATAAGGTTATTTATGTTTGCGTGCTTCCCAATTAATAGTATAGATTAAAAACTTATCATATATATATATATATATATGATTATGTATATTTAACAAATGAATATTTGAACGTTTGAGAATATTATTATTTGATTATGTATAATTAACAAATGAATGTATGAGAATATGAACAAATTAAAATGTATTGAGAATTTTTAATTTATGTATATATGTAATTTAGCAACGTCATATATTTGTCGTTTTAATTCTGTATTATTTAGCAATGACATATTGGAAGAGAAAATACCTTATGGAATTATAACCATCAAAACACATTATCGAGACATATCCGAATGGAGTAGTCATTGAATCAAGTATATAGAGGTTAACATTCCAAAGTAAACAAAATATACTAACATAGTAGTCATTGAATCAAGTATCAAATTCTAAAGCTAAAATTCTAAAAGTAAAGCCACATATTCTTCCTTTCAGTTTGAACCTGCACATAGATAACAGTAGAAAAACAACAGAGTCAATAAAATTATTGAACATAAAGAGTTTATGTAGAGGAGGCGAAACATATAAACTGAGCACAGGACATACTAAACAGTTTCCAATTGCCATTTATCGCATGAAAGCCTGAGATTCAGAGCTGTAGAGAAGGAAAAAAACTCACCTAATAAAAGCAGCGTCCTTAGAGAGATGACAAGCACACAACATGAGACATTCCTTAAAAATTGTTAATGATCCCACAGTCTATACTCCACTTCTTGTCCTGCGGTTAACAATCACACAAACTCAAACTAATCCAGAACTAGAATGCTCAATTGCAAGACTCAGAAGGCAGCAGCTTTCACAAATTCTCAATTGGGACTGACTATACGAAACAAGTTATAGATTTGAATAAGCTCTCCGGTTGAATTAGAGAAGACACATTCGCCACTATACTCTAAACATGTCCTTGCTTTGGTGAGCAGAGACGATTCATATGCAAATGACTTCTGATCTTAGCTGAAACATAGATTTACATATACACAGGTGTTAGATATCACAACATAAGCCCTGAGAACAATAAATTCGCGAACAAATGGATAGTGAATCATCAGAATTTGCATACCTAATCCAGATTGCAAAATCAAAAAAATGTCATCAGATGCCGAGGTAAGCTGTTGGTTCTGGGCACGGTTGACGAAGATGGTGAAATATCTCACCTGACTCTTAGATGGTGCCTAAGTTACTCCGTACCTCTGGTTGAAATTTTATTCGCCACTAGCGGCAACGAAGTTTTTGGTAATTTTAAAGGGGGAAGGCTTGCAGACCACTCATTTCATTCATCTGCGCTCCAGCAGCAGCAGATGGTTCTGCTTCAGCATTAACTGATCTGCCAACATTGATGACACCGGGAAAGCTTTGAACAAAACACAGTTTCAATCACTAAAGCTAAATATCCGAAGGGAATAATCATTGAATCAAGTATAAAGAGACGAGCAGAGTTAAACTCTATACAAACAAAGCAATTCAATTTCAATTCCACAACAACACTAGTCCAATGTAATCCCTTGAATATATTCTTCTTGTGAACTAGAACAGCAGAGAATCCATCAACATGATGCTTACAAAGATCTGAACAAATCCAAACACAAATCGAATTCAATAACAGAACAACACCAAAACAAATTTGTTAAGTAAGATTCGCGGGGTTTTGTGTGTCTACCTTTGAGCTTTTTATGAATAGGAATTCAAGCTTGTGAGGTCATGACGGATGAATTAGAAATCGAACTGGAGATGGTAGTGATCTGAGAGAGAAAGAGGAAGATGGTAATTGAATGGAGAGTTTTATATGCAAAACGCACTTGAGATTTAAAATTATCAACACAAATCTTGAATCTGTGACAATTCTTCATCAAATGCAAAATTTATACTTTTGCTTACTAGCCAGTCATGACCTGCCCAACGCCTAATGAACAAGCTTAAAGTTTGCAAACAATAGATAAAGCATCAGACCACAATCCAATTCCAATTCTATAGTTAATTTCACATGAATCTTGAGAATAGAAAACAAAGAACAATCAAAAGCTAGACCTCGTGGCTGGATTGATGCGAAGAAGAAGAAGACGGCTTCGAAGAAGAACCATCGCCTTGTCACCAGAATCAACGACGGGAATCAAAAGCTCTCGATCGCTTTCACGAGATCACGATTGGCCGTCACAATCGCCGGCTTCTCGTCTCCCAGCGCCGAAAAATTCAATTCGGAGAAGGGAGAAGAGAGAAGAGAGAAGCGAGAAGAGATGGCCAAAGGGTTCCACGAGTTTAACATAATCCATCTATTTCTCCTCTAATTATTTTTTCTCAACTTTTTATTTTGCTACTATTTAGAAAATTTTTGGAGGTAATGAAATTTTCACTTTTCCGGTTATTCCTACCATAACGTTTTTTTGTCATCTATGCTATAATAAAACCAAAAATTAAGCGCGACTGTGAATTATTTTTGCGGTTTTCCTACCATAGCGTTTGCCTTTTCGCAAACGCTATAATTGTTTTCTCAAAACTCAAGTTATAGCAGAATCATCAAAAATGCTATATTGTACTGCTATTAATACCTTCATTTCCTGTAGTGAAAATTAGTTAGGCTCAGACCCCTCTGTGTCAATTAGAAGGTTATCACCGGAGATTGCATCCATTATAGTGCAAATTTGCTCAAAATTTAACCAATATCTTTAGGTCTTCCAAGTTGCTCCGACGCAACTCTAACCTATGCATCTAGTATCAGATCTTCCCGACTGTTGTTCACATTTCACTTAGTAAAGAGAAAACTCCAATGGATACAGAGGCTCCTCAAAACGGCATCGTTCCTTCCGCCCAGCCTGCAAAATTACAAAACGACGTCACTTTTACAAACACATTTAACGGGTTTTCTTCACCTGCAAGAAACGAAAAAACAAAGCAATGCAGCAAAAGAAGTGTGAGTTGTATTATGGATCCAATCGTCCTCAATAACCGATTTGATCCTCATGTATCGTGTATCATGTGCTGAGAGCACATTTGGCAATTAGGATTTTAGATGTCTCAAATTATAACAAACACCGTTAAGCGAAATCAAAACAAAAGTTTTGATTGTTGCACAATTAAGATTATATTACATCGACTCTGCCTTTCTGCTCGCTACAATGAAGCAGACTTGGATAAAACTCTGCAGTTTATGAAGCTGGTTCTCTTAAATGAAACAATTTTTTTTTTTTTGAGTTAATGAAGAGATTGTTGAACCCGAATTTCCAAAAGATGATTGTGTTGACATGTTTCGCCCTTGAAGTGCAAGCAATGACGAAAGAAGTGTAAAATAAGAAATAAAAGTAGCAAACAGATTGTGTGATGTGTTTTCTTACTTCACAAGAGTTTTCTTTAGCCAACATCAGCTGAAAATTTCTACTCTAAAAGTAGAAACAGAACTACATAACGCAATTTCAAATGCTTGTCTTGAAATAAGTAGTTTAAATATATCAAAGAAACAACTATACTAAAGGTAACACAGAGTAGAACCCCTCAATTCCTAAAATATAAGATATGAAATTTTCTTGATCAATGTTTGTTGATTTTCCCCACTTTTTTGCCCTAGATTGAATACTCGACAGATATATATCTACCATAAAAAAGAGTTTAAGGGAAGACGGAGATGTCGCGGAAACTCTCCCATGAGACGACAACCTCTTCCATTCCAATCCTCATGAGTCCTCGACGATCTCCCGCTACAGATAACCGCGAGAAGGAGAAATCACAATGGGAGCATCTCGAATAAACTCGGTAACCATTGAACGGCTAGCCAAAGATTTTGTGAATGAAAACTCAAGACTGTAGAAAGAGACGGAATGTAATTCGATTAAAGGATGATGAAATGATTAGAAAGTAAGAATCGACAAAGTAAATATACCATCAAAGAAACAAACATGAAAATTTACATATCAATGTCAAAGTTTAACAAATCAAACTTAATTATAAAAACTAAAATTACACTTAAATAGAGGAATAGATAAACACAATAGACTCAATAAAAGAATTTATTCCCACATTTAACTGAACACACTATATCGTTGAAACACTTCAATATTTTGCCTTGACAAGGGTTCTTGCAATACCAGTTCATGCATAATGGTCGAGAAGTATTACTTTTACCAAGAATTTGAGCATCCGTCTCAACAAACTTTAAAGTTTGACCAGGCTTCACATATAGTATGTCTCCACCAAGTAAGCATTCAATATGAAATGTGGTGCCACACTCGTCGCACCAATAGAAATATTTTGTGTGTGTATCTTTTAAATTAAGTTCACATAACTCGCACCAGTCTCTCTTACATATTTCTTCTCCAAATAAAACTTTGAGAAAATGTTTGTCATGTTTATACCTTACTTTTTGTGGCAAGGTAGCACACTTGATGCATATAATAAAATCACATTTTCTGCAATTTAATTGTTTATGACATCTAGTTTTGCATACCTGGCAAAGTAATTCTTCTTTTGGATCTGAAGCGATGAACATGGGATGTTCATGATATTTATAATTAAATGGCTCATAAATGGAAGCACATCGTACATCGAGATAGAATTTGCAGTCCCCTATGTGACATCCATAGATAAAACCACCACAAAACGTTCACAAGCATTGCACATGAATCTACACAAATCATTCTACACATGGTCCAATGTAAGCTGATGAGGATGTAATGCATGTTGTATTATACGGCGAGAATTTGCGCATGTTTCATGGAGGATGAAATCACTGAGTAGAAATTACCATCAAAGATAGGAAGAAAACACGCTTGACAAAACTTGTTTTCATCATAAAGTATGCTGACTTCGAGCCGGAGATGATGTTCATGAAGAAAATGAAGTATTACTCCTTCAGATATCATATCAAACGGCCCGACATCTTGTGATTTATTATCTTCTTCAGGTACACTTTCGAGATCTTCACCATCCCATACATCTTTTCCTAGAGCACATCTTGAATGTACACCATAATCACCACACATATCACAACTATATGCACCATAATCACCGTCAATCCTTTGATGACATACCATACAAGACCAATCTCCAGATTGTAGAGACGAAATGTAGGAGAGACGATGGGGGTGACGTGATATCTTGATTATGCGTGGAGAATACATACAATCTTTATGGGCTACAAAGTTGCATATGGCACATATGTATGTGGAATAAAGTTTTCTTAACAAACCACAAACGTTGCAGATTAAAGAATTTTGTCTAGGGAAAAAAGTGAGAGGATGATCATGCCTTTTTGGTTTGTCTATAACCATAGGTATCGACTTCATCGCACATATTAGATGCATAAAAACCCTACATATGGAACAATAATATACCTGACCGAATGCTATTCTTCCACAACATAAACACTCATTAATTATTGTGACCAAAAGGAGGATGAATGTAACTTTGGAGAGAGTGCTCAGGGTGGTAAGTGTGGATGTCGGAATCCGCAATACAAATTTTATGATGTGTATCGGATCGTCTAGCCTTGCTAATTCGAACAGCAATCGTGAGAAGAAAACAAGAGAGTAAAGTGTGTGTATTTGTTTATTGCTCAAGAAAAATCCCCCCCAATACAATGGTTTTCGTTTCCTATTTATAATTACAAGATTTGAAACCGAAGTCGCTCGTCAAGCCGCAGATCTCGCCCTCATTATTGCTTCCGTTTCGAATCTTCCCGATCTAGCAGATCCCGTGCAACCCGCCTTTCATTTAACTCGTGGGATCCCGACGTTTTACTCGAACTGGGCTTGAACTTATTGGGCCGCTCTTTTCGTCCCCTGGACCGGGCCGATAGCCCACTTCGTCTTATTGATTCACTATCTTTCCGGGCCGGATCCGAACTGCGGGATCCGACACCAACAGTTTGCCCCCCAAGTGTTCCGAAGTATTCACTTCGGGATACTTTAAATAACAAACTCTTCTCGGGCTCGGAGATTTCGTCATTAATTCCGCTTTCCCCGGGATTTGGTTCCTCGACCGAAGTGACGTTTCGAGATCTTAGGGTATAAATTTTCCCGCGGATCGAGGGATTCTTCTCGGGATGAGGGCGGCGTTTCGAGTTCCTAGGGTTTCCATATTCCCGCCAGAGATTCCTATTAATACTTGTTTGGACTCTTCGGGTTCTGCACAACCGCTTCAAGTTCGCTCATACTTCGTCGTCTGCTTATTTAAGGTACCGATCCCTCTCCTCCTTTCTCTCTTAACACTTTCCCGATTACGCTTAGTTCTTGTTATTAGTTTCGGATTCGTGTTAGTTCACCGCTCTAGATTAGTTCCGTGCTAGATTTAGGCCAGAAATCTAAAAGATTTCTCAGATTTTCAGCCCTCTGCTCCGAAATCGTTCGCTGTTCTTCATCTCCTCCGCCGTGTTCTCGATATTCCGGTGAATCGCAACCGTCTTCCAAAGAACATCGACCGCTTAATCTTCCCGGTTTCTGGGTTTTCACGAAGATCTTCGAAGTTTGCTCAAGCGTGTTCTTGAGTCGTTCTTGAAATATCTTCCCAAATCCCTGGTACCAGATCTTGTTTCGTCTCTACATTTTCTTTAATTGCGTTATGGCTCCGAAGCGAAGTAGGAAGATCCAGAATGAGACTCACATCATGGAAGGCGAGTTCGGGAAGTATTTTTCTTCGAATCTCGACAATAAAAAGCTGGCTCTGCTGAAAGGTGCCTGCCAGATCCCTCGTCAAGTCTCCTTGATTACTCCGGATCCCACATATTCTCCGGAGTCTCCACCTTCCTGTCATACTTGCGCTTTTGAGATTTTCTTTTCAGAATGCGGGCTATCTTTTCCGCTTCCCGGCCTTTTGGTCGAATTGATGCACGAACTCGGAATCGCACTTCCTCAACTATGTCCAAATGTAGTTAGGACCGTCCTATGCCTCTAGACCCTTGCAGAGGAAAATGGATACCGTATCACGCTATCCGACGTACTCCATCTTTATACAGTGAAGAAGGGACGAACTCCGGAGACGTTTTTCCTCAGTCCTCGGAGTAATTTCAGAGTCTTCGGGGATTTTCCCGAAAAAGACGAGCAATGGAGAAAATCCTACTTCTTCTTCGCCGTAGACGAGTTTTCTTATGGTCCAAATACGGATTATTTCGTTCGTGAATGGACTCGTCGTCCCGGTAGATAGCTCCTTAGGTTTTTCACTGCTTTTTCACTCGTCTGTTTTTTTTTCTTTCTAATCTGTCACTGTTTTTGCTTTTGCAGTTAAACTTCTGAAGAAACCGCTTTCTCATACCTTTGCGGGGCAATTCATAAAGATTTGCAATAGCAGCGACCTGTCGTGGGAATTGTTCACTTGCGAACGCATCCGGAGTTCGTGTGCTCGAATTGTCTCGCGGTCCGACCTCATTTCCTCCACTCCTCCCTCCTCCCCTGCTGTTGCCACTAACATGTCTCCACTTTCCTATCGCGAAGAGAAGAGGCTCCAAAAGGAAAGGGAAAAAGCGAGAGAAGCGAGAGAGAAAGAAGATAAGGCCAGGATGATGAAGGCCTTGGATGAAGGGAAGTCCAGATCTTCATCCGGTAAAGGGAAAAACTCGGGTACCGTAGATCCGGTTTCCGAATCGAAGACCTCTGATCACCGTGATCTAAAGAAGGTGTCTTCGGGAAAAGACCTAATCCGGATCTCGGATTCTCGTTCCTCCCGATCTTCTCGGGAAAAAGAAAATTCTGAAGGAGGCCATAGTGCAACCTCCTCAAGGAAACGCAGGAACGAGGAATCTGAAGTTCCTTCCCTTCAACGCAAGAGTCGTTCTCGTCTGAACGACGAGAAAAATCCTTCTGAGGATGCTGGAACCAGTCTGGGGTCAAAACCAGAAGAAAAAGAAGATCCACAACGGGCCCCAGGGTCCGACTTGCCAACTCAGCTTCTTGTCCTGCCTTCGCGGGATTCTGAGAACCGGGGATCCGTCCGTCAGGAGATTCCGATCCCTACTGGTAAGTAGAGTCACTTCGTATTTCTCTCTCACTTTGAGTTCATTTTGACGTTTTTTTTTATTTTAACAGCTCCTCCGAAGTCACCAGCTGATTTCATGAGGAACTTTACTCCTGTTGGGATGAGGATTCCTCCCTTTAGCGACTTGAAGGAGGTCAACAGAGCGAACTACTTTTGCTTCGCTGATAAACTCGGAGAGGTAATTCTTTGAACTCTTCTCCTTATATAAAAACAAGAATTTTTCTTTCCGTCCTCATGAATCTTCGTTTCGACAGTTAATGCTCGAGTACAACATCACCTTCTCCTGCCACGAGTCCCAGCTCTTTCCAGTTAACGAGCTGGATGGCCTCAGGGCCCGGGTTGCCGAACTCGAAGAAGAGATCCGTCAGCTCAAGGAGATGGAGGAGGAAAATGCCAAGGCGGTGGCAAAGGCGAACGAGATCCGGGAGCGAATGCTGGAGGCCGAAGGTCGCAAGAACTTGTACCTCGAGGCATGTGACAAGATTACCTCGCTGGAAGCCGAAGTTAAGCGAAGCGAGGAATGGTGCAAGATCGCTGCTGAGAAACGGGACGAGGAGCTCGCAACAGCGAAAAAAGATGAAAGGATGAGGCTCCGTGAACTCTATAGCGGACTCGCCTCGAAGCATGAGACCTACTACAAGGCCATCAGTGATAACGAGATGATTGGGACGCGTCTTGCCGAGACTCGGGCGAACCGAGAACTTCTTGAGGAGATTCTGAAGGGAGAGGTTCCGGATTTAAAAGCCGAACTAGAGTCGGTAAAGAAAGACGAGGAAGAGGCTGAGAAGAAAGCTCGCGAGGTAAGCGCTCTCAGACCTCAACCAAATGAGTTTGCTCATCTCTTTGTAGCGACTCCCCCAGAGCCCGTGCAAGAGACATCTCTTCCCGAAGATGATGTTGCCATTGATGAGTTCGGAACTAACAAAGATTTCATGGCTGGCCAGGACTTCGAAGCTGCCGTTCTGCCCAAGGAGATGCAGCAGGATCCCGACGTCAAGGGTCAATGATCTGGTTCCGGGGTTGTGATGGCTAGTGTACCCCCCTTTTGTTGTTTTATTTTTCAAACTCAAAACCTATTTATCGCTTTTTGAAGACTTGAATATTTCCTTTATATAAGTCCGTTTGAATTATAAATCCGGAGTATTCAAGAAATTTGAATACCTCGTATGAAAAATTAAGAAATACTTGGATTTCAACGAGATACGCAGTTTACATGAACTCAGAATTCATTCTTCAATGGACAAGGGAAATACTAAGAACGAGAGAAAAAATGAGGGTCGGGACTCGGAGTCCGCAGAAATCCCTAGTCTGTGTTGAACCAGACCCTTTTTTGCTAAGTAAAACTTAGGCTTATCTTTCAAGAATTACCAGAGGTCTGAGCTCGGTTTTCGAGAAAGGTAGTTACGAGGTTCTTCTCGGTTTCACGGATTGCGAGATAATTCTCGGCTTCTTTGAAAGATGTTTAGAAGAATATAAACATTTTATTTGATTTAGAGACTGCACTCGAAGTTCGAGCTTCCTACGTACCCAAAGGTGGGGATCAAGTCTATCGTAGTTCGATTTACAAAAATGAAAATAATAAAATACTTAAACAAAGTATCTCTTCAGATAAATGGAATTCCAAGCTCTTCGGACTGCTTTTCCTTCCATGTTTTCAAGGCGATAAACTCCATTGCAAACTACCTGAGTAATTCGATAAGGACCTTCCCAGTTGACGCCTAACTTTCCCGCTCCGTCTTCAGCTGTATTTTGCTGAACTTTGCGTAATACTAATGTCCCAACGTCGAAGTGCCGACTTCGGACAGTCGAATTATAGTATCGAGCTGCGGCATTCTGGTAATTTTGCATTCGAATCAAAGCTCGATCACGTCGCTCCTCAATGGTATCAATAACGTCCACCATCAGTTCGCTATTAGCTGCCTCGTTCTGCGG
The DNA here is from genome assembly GCF_000004255.2 of Arabidopsis lyrata subsp. lyrata. Lineage (NCBI taxonomy): Eukaryota > Viridiplantae > Streptophyta > Magnoliopsida > Brassicales > Brassicaceae > Arabidopsis > Arabidopsis lyrata. The sequence goes on from NW_003302554.1 coordinate 2,141,780, forward strand.
GTTATTCATCCGTCTCAGACTTGGCACAAATATTTACAGCCTCCATTCCATAAACTAATGAAAATGGTGTTTCACCAGTTGCACGCCTAGGAGTAGTGCGAATTGCCCAGAGAACACTCTGTAGTTCATTAAACCAAGTTCCTTTGTGCGACTTGAGTTTTTTCTTCAAAGTAGACAAAACAGTTTTGTTCATTGCTTCGGCTTGACCATTACCCTACGGATAACGAGGCGTTGATCGACTGAGTCTGATTTGCCATTCTTCGCAGAAAGATTCGAATTGCCGTGAAATGAATTGAGGTCCGTTATCAGTAACGATCTCATATGGCAAACCGTGCCTATAAATGATGTCCTGCCAAATGAACTTGCGAACTTGAACCTGAGTTATGTTTACGTAGGCTGCCGCCTCTACCCACTTCGAGAAATAATCGGTAAGTACCAAGACAAATTTCACTCCACGAGTAGAAACATGAAGAGGCCCAATAATATCCATAGACCATTTCATAAATGGATAAGGCGAATAGACTGATGATAATGGCTCGGTGGGTTGGTGAATTGAAGGCGCATGCTTCTGGCATTGCTCGCACTTCCGCGCATACTCCTCGCAATCCGCGATTAACGTGGGCCAGAAATATCCGTACTTTCTTACTTTATAAGCCAAAGAGCGACCTCCGGAGTGATTTCCGCATACTCCGTCATGAATCTCTTTTATCACAGTACGGACCTGCTGTCCGAAAATACAGATCATGTCAGGACCCGAGATGCTTCTTCTGTAGAGGATGTCACTCGAAATGCAGAAACGAGCACTTTTAGCTTTCAGTTTCCGTGCCTCCTGTTGGTGTCGGATCCCGCACTAGATGTACGAGACCAACCAAAGATTGCCACGTAATCAAGATAATGGCCCATAAAGGATAAAGCCCATTGAACCCGTGAGCCAAAGGGACGGTCGAAGTGGTTGTCACCATTTCGATAATCCGAAGTGATTGCACTGTGACACGAGTTCGGCGTAGAAGACACGGGTAAGTCGGTTCAAAGGCACTTGGGCCAAAGGAGGCGAGGCCCATGAAGATCAGAGTCAACTCAAATTCAAACGTTGAGCATTAAAGTCGAAGAATCAAAACGGACACATTTAAGAAGGAATAATTGTACTTAATTGCTCATTTTAATGTCGTTTATCTATGTATAAATATAGAGGCCAATGGCCATGTAAAGGGGGGCTTCCTCTCAAGAGAGAAATACTATAGCAATTTTCGTATCAATTTATAAGTTTTTTACATATTCAATTTTGTCCCTCAAGAATAACCTTTCCCACTTAACAAAATACTTGAGTGTGTGAATCCGACATCCACATTTTGGCGCCGCCTGTGGGGAAATTAAGTTCTTGAGTGGTCAGATTTTTTCTTTATCACACTTCCGAGATAAGCAACAATGTCCGGAGGAGACGCCGCTGAGACATCATTGGCCGAAACCCTCAAAGCTATGCAGCAAACCATGTCGGACATATCACAAAAGTTCTCGGATGTGGAAAAGGCCGTCGATACGTTGCAAACATCCCAGGTATCTCTTAGTCAAAACGTCAATAATATACAAACTCGTGTTCGCTCTTTAAGTGCAGGAAACCCGGTGGGAATCCGAAGAGGGATATTCAACTCGCCAAGTTCCGCTGCACGAAATGAAACCAGCGGACAAACAACTCCTGGTGCTACTAATAATGTAGCTCAGACGTCGGAAGAAGAGACGCAGCTCGGGGATGAAGAACAACTTGCAGCTCAGTACGAGCAGGAGAATCTCGACCAGTTCGAGACCATGAGGAAGGTTAGCCAGGAATTAAAAGAAATGAAATCAAAATTTCATCAGGCTACAAGTTCGGAGCCAGACATCAATCGAGTCATTGAAGAAGCTAGGCGAACCCCTTTTATCCCGCGAATTGCAAGTTTGAGGATCAAAGATTCCCGGAAGCTCAAATTGGACCCTTACAGCGGATTGGAGGATCCAAAAAGCTATCTCGCAGCTTTTCTGATCGCTGCTGGAAGAGTCGAATTGGATGAAGCTGATGAGGATGCAGGTTACTGCAAGCTTTTTTCGGAGAATCTGTGTGGCCAAGCTCTAATGTGGTTCACCCAATTAGAGCCGGGTTCGATCAGCAATTTCGACGAACTATCAGCCGAGTTCTTAAAGCAATACTCTATCCTTATGGATAAAAGCGTTTCGGATGCCGATCTTTGGAACTTAACGCAAAGATCTAATGAGTCACTTCGAGTTTTCATCACCAAATTCAAAGGAGTACTGTCAAAACTCCCAAGAATCTCACATCAATCAGCTTTATCTGCCCTACGAAAAGGATTGCGACATGATTCAAGGTTTAAAGAAGACTTAATACTTCATAAACCAGACACAATTCAGGATGCACTCTTCCGCGCAAACAACTGGATGGAGGTAGAAGACGAAAAAGAAAGTTTTGCCAAACGGAATAAACAAGAAAAGCCGGCAATCACCGTCCCTACCAAGAAGTTCGAGCCTAGAGAGAGCAAAGGACCAAGGAAGTTTGGGTCGCAACCCTTCAACAATTCCGTCGGGAAACAATTCCAAGGGAAAGGAAGATCAAACACTTGGGTCCGTGATGAAAGTCTATATTGCGACATTCATAAAGTAACCGGACATTTAACCAAGGATTGCAGCGTTCTTAAAAAGCACCTCGCAGAGCTTTGGGCTAGTGGCGATCTTTCTAAATTCGATATAAAAGATTTTGTGAAGGAATACCACGAAGCAAAAGAAAACTCCAAAGATCAAGATTCCAAAAGACCAAGGTTATCCAACGAGGAAGAACCAAGGAGTTCGAAGGGTAAGATCAATGTGATTCTAGGAGGTTCTAGATTTTGCGGAGATTCAATAAGTTCCATCAAAAAGCATAGGCGAAATGTCTTACTCAAAGCAAGTTTGAGCGAAGAAATTGATTTTCAAGGTGCCCCAATTGTGGATGTCGGATTCACACACTCAAGTATTTTGTTAAGTGGGAAAGATTATTCTTGAGGGACAAAAATGAACACGTAAGAACTTGAAAATTGATACGAAAATTGCTATATTATTTCTCTCTTGAGAGGAAAAATCCCCTTTACATGGCCATTGGCCTCTATATTTATACATAGAGAATTTGTCATTAAAATGAATAATTAAGTATAATTATTCCCTCTTAAATGTGTCCGTTTTGATTCTTCGACTTTAATGCTCAACGTTTGAATTTGAGTTGACTCTGATCTTTGTGGGCCTCGCCTTTTTGGCCCAAGTGTCCTTGAACCGACCTACCCGCGTCTTATATACCGAACTCACATCTCAGTGCAGTCACTTCGGACTCTCGAAGTGGTGACAACCACTTCGACCGTCCCCTCGGTTCATGGGCCCAATGGGCTTCATCTTTATGGGCCACCCGCCTGACTACGTGGCAATCTTTGGTTGGTCTCGTACTTCTGGTGCGGGATCCGACACCAACAATTAGCCCCCCAAGTTCTTCGAAGTGCTTTTCCAATTCGGAGGACTTTAAATGCTCAAGTGGCCAAAGATTGCGCTCGAGAATCTTTCTGATTTCCCGCCGAAAATCTCATCATTCCTTTAATTTCGGCACTAGCCATTTTTAACCGAGTGACATCTGTCATCATTATGACCGTATATTGATTAATTACTATTAAAACGGGAAAAACCTTCCCACTTCCCACACGACTTCCGAGGCGGTTTCATCATTAGCTTGAGGTAACTTCTTTTCACCATTACTCTCTTCTTTTACTTTTGTACTTTAATCAAAACCTCTCTCTTCGTTCCTTCACCAAAACCCTTCTTCGCCGGATCTCGAATGACTTCCGATTCCGATAGACCCGAGTCTCCGTCTTTCGACGAGAGGCGTTCTAGTAACGACGAGTGCACCCGCCCTGGTGATATTGCCGGTCCGCACTTTAGGTCCACTTGTACTCTTCAATCCCTCGAGCGATTGCGAGAGCTTTGCCGGATTCCGCCGGAAATTATGGCGGAAGCTCAAATAGCTTCCCCCACAGAATCTCCAGAGAACCATCGCGATGGTTACTTCTGTGTGTATGAGATTTATTTCAAGGGTTGCGGGCTGACCTTTCCTCTTCCCGAAGCCCTAATTTTATACCTAGCGGCTCTTGAAATCGCTCTTCCTCAATTAACCCCCAATCTTCTTCGTACTATTCTCGGCATTATAACAATCGCGGCGGAGGCCGGTTACGTTATTGGAGTCGCCGAACTAAATGAGCTTCTAAGCGTGAGAAGCTCATCGAAGAAAACGGGGTATTTCTCAGCATATCCTAACGCCAACAGGAACATCATTTCGCATCTTCCAAACAAGGATGAAAATTGGCATCATCCTTGGTTCTTGATTAAGAAAACTCCCGCTTCGATTGGAAATCTTGCAGATTTCCTCCCTTCGAAGTGGTCGGCGAAACCTGGTAGAGATTAGGTTGCCCGTATCTTTCCCGGTTGTTTCTTTATTTTTATTAACTAACACCGTTGTTTCATTTCGCAGCTTTCATCGCTTCCAATCTCCCATCTGAAGAGTTCATCGAATTCTTCAAAATAATTCTTGAAGGGGAAAACCTTTGGAATTCCTTCACTCTCGAACGATTCATAGAGGCTAACCACAGACTCAGGATGAGTCCGCCTGGTCATCTTCACCAAATTCCTCCCCCTCCCTCAACTCAGGGAATGTCATCTCGGGCCCTTGCGGCCAAACGTAAGTTGCTTTCCAAGCCGATGGCTGAGGCTTGCGAGGAGAAGAAAAAGTTCCTCACGACTTCCATAGACAAGAAGGACTATAGTAGGACCTTGCTGGTCGATGATGGTAGTACCGAGGGAGCCCGATCTGTCGCTTCCTTCAGATTAACTCCTCGTCGCGATCGTCGCGACTCACGTTCTCCTCGGAGGGATCGATCTCCTCGCCGTGATTCACCTCGTCCTTCCCGAGATGATTTTAGTAACGAGCCAATCAAGAACTTGGTTCGCCGAAAGAGAGACAAGTCCTCTCGCAGTGATCCTTCCCTGCAGAGGGAAACGTCAAGGGCCCGGACTGACCGCTCACCTCGGTCATCCCCTCCTTCTGAACCAATGGGTCCTCCACGACCGGTTGACATGTCCTCCTCTTCCCAGCCTGATAGTGGGAAGACCGCCCGGAGTGCGTCTCCGAAAAAGGGAGATTCTGAATCTCGAAATGCTCCCTCGAGGCTGAAGCCTGCTCTTGTACCTCAAGTCAAATCGCTTTCAGGTTTGGTGATTTACACACACTTAAGCTTTTGTCTTTATTAAAATTCCAATTTTTACAATTCTTCCTTCTTCGCAGCTATGGAGACAGAGGGCAGCGTCTTCCGATGCTTCAAGACCCGATCGGGTTCGATCTTGCCAGACTTTGACAAATGGCGCCCTGCGATTCGTGAACGTTATTTGCTTCACGCGCACCACTCATCTCGGGTTAGTTCCGCTTTCTTTTCTTCTTTTTTTTTGCATTGCCATTCTGCGAACTGACTCACCATCCTTGGTTCATGTATAATGTCAGGCCCAGAGCGAATTTAACGACATGATCGAACATTACGAAGGGTTGATCATCGGTCGGGAGAAGGAGATCGATATGTGGAAGAAGAAATTCTCAGCTCTTGAGGCTGAACTTAATTCTTCTGCTGGCTCCAAGCATGATCTGGAGGACAAGGTCGACAATTTAACATCCGAGCTTGCGCAGATAAAGGGGGAGCTGCAGGGTCAGTACGACCAGAACTTCAAGCTCCAGGAAGAGTTTTCTGGTGTTCAGGGTAGGCTTCAAGAGTCCGAATCAAACGCTGATTCCCTGAACAACCAACTCATCGAGCTTAACGCGAAGTGCAAGGCGATTGCCAAATTGCGTGACTCCGAGTTGGCGAGGTCGGCATCAAAAGCTAGAAAAGAGGTTAAGGGACGCGGGATGGAGTTGATCCAAGGGGCCATCCGATTCATGCAGACTGAGAAGGCTAGGTCGGACTTGGAGTCAGACATCAAGGAGCACGAAAGCAACTTGATTCTGCTGGACCAAATCCATGAAGCAGATTTCTCCGAGGAGCAAGAAAGGACCGAGCTGTCGACTAACCTTTCTGAAAAACGGAGTCGCTTAGCAGCTCTTCCCACTTCGGCCTTCAACCCACTTGACTTCGAGGCATTCTTTACTGAATCACCTCCTATCAGTGAATCGGGTTTAGACTGGGCAGGTAACGCTTGGCTCCTGTGGCTTACCTTTTTTTTACCTTGTACCTTTGATTGACTGGAATCATTATTTCTAGGTTCAAGTGAGACGGAAGACGTTGTCCCGCCCGCAGCTCCTATGGTACCAGAGGTCACTCCGGAGGTTGGTTGTACCGCGGAGGGTGATCAGGGAGCTTCATCTGATCAAGCACCAGTCAAGGAGGTGAATGAAACTTTGGTTACTGAGCCGGAGTCCGGGGTGGAGATTACTCCGTAGTGGCTGCGTCCACTTTAAATTGGGGATTGTCCCTTTAACTTTAAGACTTACTTTATTTTTGGCCTAAGGAGGCGTTATTGTTTTTGGCCTAAGGAGGCTTTATTTTCTTTTGAACAAGATATTTGCCTGAGGAGGCTTTTAAACCTTTCTAGGTTGTGACCCAAGGGGGTTTGGTTAAAATTATATACGGGTTTGCAAAGTCCGTTTTTAACCTTTTGTGGCCTTGTGGCAATGCTTTCGAGATTTTTATAGGCTGATCAGACCTTTCTCTTTAGGATGCGAGAGCTGAGCTCGGCTTAACGCGAGTTCCCCACTTCGGGTTTAGTCAACTCGGTAAACTTGTTTAGGCTTGGGCCTTAGAAACTTTTATAGTTAATGCGACGGTTGCCTTTTCCTTTCTCAAGGAAAACAGCTCGTCTTTTAATGCAATAATTGCCTTTTCTCGATTTTCCAAAAATGGTTTAAACCACTTGGGCACGCTACCATTAATGAGTTTATGCCTCCAAGACAAACCCTAAATCATTATAAATAAAGGCTTACCTACCTCTAGGCTTTATTAAACATGACTATAGAATCTCTCTTGAGAAATATTTTAAGAATGGAAAACGAAGAAGTAGCCCCCGTTGATCCCGGCAGTCCACTTTTCTTATCCGGCGACGGCTTTGAACCGGCCGGCGTTCTCTTTCCTCACGCCGTCTTTCACTTTCCTCCGAAGGAGAAGAAAGAGGCCTGCGATTTCATTGACAAGGTAAACGTTAAAGTTTTTGTTTTAAAACTTCTTGTTTCGTCTTATTCACTTATTTTTATGCTAGGTCGCCGACAAGCACCGTCGCTTGTGTGAAGAGAGGCAGCGGCTGGGACTCAAAAGGCAGACGCTCGAGGCTCGCGTCGCTCGGGTGGAAAGGAAGATAAGGGCCTTGGAGAGTGATCCCTTCCAATGGGAGTGGCGGAACTTCGACTCCGTCGCTGAGATCCCGAAGATGCTTCGGATGTATCTCCGCGCTAGAGGAGTCCCGGGTCCCGTGAACGCCCCCGTCTTTGCCGTTCCATCCGACGATGAAGAGGAAGAGGACTTGGAGGAGGAGGCCAGCGACTGCCGGAAACGCCTTCGGGATCGTTCCGAAGTGGATGCCAAAAACAAGGCGTCCACTTCGAGGACTAAACCGGCGATGAAGGAGCCTGTTCCTGAGCCTCTCCCATAAATGTTCTCCAATTTCTTCACTTCTCTTTCTCTCTTTTTTTTTTTTAAAAACAAAAACTCGTAATGGGCTTCGGCCCTTTTTATTTATGGAAATATTTGCTACTTTCCTTCTTTTCCAAATATCCTTTGAGATGCGTATTTTAATGCAGGATCCGTTCGAGGGCATAAATCTCTCCGCGAATCATTCCATTCCTTGGATAGAATCCGTAGCTTGCTAGGGATATGGGGTTCCTATAAATTATAGGTTCAACTCCCCTTTACTCCTCACCATTTTTTTATTTTAGCAGGCATGGAGTTCAATCTACGCTGTTCAGAATCTATGCCCGACTTCTCCAGAATCGGAATGATGAATGAAGATGTTCCAAGTGAGCCCAACAGGCAGCCTCCTCCACTTCGCGGCTTCCTGAGATCTCAAATCCGAGCCCCATGTGCTTTGATCAGGGATCTACCTATCAGAGACCAAGGAACAGCGACGGCATTCATAGAGGCACTTGAACTTCAACACCGGAAGCTTACGTCGGAAAAGAGGAGGCTCCGGAAGAGGATTAACCGGATGCAACGCAGGCTTACTATGGTGTCAAGAAATCTTCACATCCTTGAATCTCACCCCGGAGAGTGGATTGAGCTTGGAATCTCTGATTTTGCTCGAATTCCGGACTGCATGATGCCAATCCTCGATCTTGCTGGTCAAGGAATTGAAGTGTTCTGTTCGTCAACGAGGATTTCGTAGTTCAAAGTGTACGATGAGGGACACTTCACCCCCTTTGTTTTTGAATAAACGCTTTATTTCCAATCTCTTGTATGTTCGCATAGCCGAACCTTCTTCCTTTAATAAAGAAATAAAACAAAAAATTTTATTAATAGCTGAACTCGTTTCCGAGCTGCCTACGTACCCATTCCGGGATCAAGCCAAATCGTAGTTCATGTACATAAACAATGCATGTAGCTTCTAAACATAAAACTTCTTTAAGTTGATCACATTCCAAGGTCGCTTGACTGGATTGTCCTCTAGGTCTTTTAACTTATAAACGCCGTTTCGAACCACCTCGGTAATAATATAGGGTCCCTCCCAATTAATACCAAGTTTTCCAGCACCTTCTTCTTTTTTATTGTCAAAGACGCGTCTTAATACGTAATCTCCCACGAAGAACGGCCTACTTTTAACTTTAGAATTGTAATACCGGGCTGCTGCCTGTTGGTAATTCTGGATCCGAACTAGAGCTTGATCACGCCTTTCATTTATGGTATCCAGTGAATCGTTAAGCATTGCTGAATTTTCTTCCTCATTTAACGGTGCTTCTGTTCGACGAAGTCCGGGCACATTGAGTTCAGCTGGTACTACCGCTTCCATGCCATAAACCAAAGAGAATGGAGTTTCTCCTGTAGGTCGCCTAGGGGTTGTACGATAAGCCCACAGGACGGGTTGGAGTTCTTCATACCATCCTCCCTTTAGATGACTTAAGCGTTTCTTGAGATTGCTTAATATCGTCTTGTTCGTGGCTTCGGCCTGACCGTTTCCTTGCGGATATCTTGGAGTAGAATAACTCACTTTAATTCCCCAGTCCGCACAAAAGGCATCAAACTCGTGTGAAATGAATTGCGGTCCATTATCAGTGACTATTTCGTATGGAACTCCATGTCGACATATAATGTTTTTCCAAATAAAGGTCTGCACCGCTGAATCCTTGATACCGACATACGCCTCAGCTTCAATCCATTTCGAAAAGTAGTCCGTGAGGACTAAAAGGTACTGTACACCTCGAGTTGATTTGTGCAATGGCCCAATGATGTCCATTGACCACCTCATAAACGGGTATGGGGCGGAAATGGAGGAGAATAATTCCGACGGTTGATGGATCAATGGTGCATGGAGTTGGCAACGCTTGCATCTTTGGGCGAACTTAACACAATCTGTGATCATAGTGGGCCAAAAATACCCCATTCTTTTAACTTTAAAAGCCATAGCTCTTCCTGATGAATGACTCCCACATAATCCTTCATGCACTTCGCTCATGACGATTTCGACTTCGGGCCCAAAAATGCATAATAGGTAAGGGTCACTGACACCTCGCCTATATAATGCATTTTTCGATAGGCAAAATTTCGCGCTAACGACTTTCATTTTCCTGGCCTGCCATTTATTCTTTGGGAGCTCGCCTGTCGTGATGTAGTGCTTTATTGGCTCCCTCCAGTCAGCCCCCCAGTCTTTAGCCGGAATTTGGTCAATTTTGTGAAATATTCGTGGCTCTGGTTCGGGATGCTCGTTTGGTTCAAGAATATCTTCCTCGATTAATGGCTCGGTTTCTGACATCGTTTCTGGAACCACTTCTTTAGCTAAGACAACGGATTCCTTGTTAGATGTATTTGATCCCTTTGACTTTCTTCGTTTGGGTGGCGGTTCGATCTCTGGTTCGCCACGGTCGCGTGCCGCTGCTCGAGACCTTGTAACGACGAGAGTTTCCTTGTTGTCTTGAATGCTTCGCTCCGAGATGCATTCTACTGGAATCACTCTCTTTAACTCAGGATCTGATGTTGACGCCAATGCGGCAAGTGCATCTGCAGTTGTATTCTCTCCCCGAGGTATACGGACTAATTCAAATTTCGAGAAATTTTTAGATAGATCCTTCACCACTTCGAGGTATGCTTCCATTCTTGAATCTTTGGCTTCATAGTCTCCATTAAATTGGTTAACTACTAATTGCGAATCGCAATAAGCCAATATTTCCTTAGCTCCAACCCCTTGTGCTAGTCGAAGTCCGGCAATAAGGGCTTCGTATTCTGCCTCGTTGTTGGAGGCATTGAATAACAATCGGAATGATTGTTCTAGAATTTCTGATGTCGGAGATTCCAACCTAATTCCCACTCCGGATCCTTGCTTTGTTGAAGACCCATCTACGTGTAATTTCCAGGTTTGGTTCTCCGGTTGATCTATCGTTCCAGGTATTGGTAGTTCGGTCAGGAAGTCTGCTAAGACCTGAGCCTTCATACTGATCCGGCTTTTGAACTCTATGTCGTACTCGCTTAATTCAACCGCCCATTTCGCCAAACGTCCGGACTGACTTGGACTATGAAGTATTGTTCGGAGTGGTTGGTTAGTCTAATACTTCAACCGGATGGGATTGAAAATATGGACGCAGCTTCCGAGAAGTGCGACCACTAGTACGAATCACAACCTGAGAACTCTTC
>NW_003302554.1:2153075-2235072 GCF_000004255.2 Arabidopsis lyrata subsp. lyrata
TCCCTCTTTCTGTCACGATATAACCAAGGAATTCCCCGGATGGGACTCCAAATGTGCACTTCGCCGGGTTCAGCTTCATTTGATATTTATTGAGAATATCAAAACATTCCTCCAAATGTTTAACATGATCCTCTTTCTTCAACGATTTAACCAACATATCATCTATGTAGACTTCCATAGTCTTCCCGAGGTGATTGTGAAACATTTTGTTCACCAACCGCTGGTAAGTTGCTCCAGCATTTTTTAAACCAAAAGGCATTACCTTGTAACAGTAGATACCTCTATCTGTGATAAATGACGTCTTTTCTTGATCTTCGGGGTTCATCATTATCTGATTATAACCCGAGAAGGCGTCCATGAATGTTAACAGCTCATTTCCAGCGGTGGACTCTACAAGTTGATCTATATGCGGGAGCGGAAAACTATCTTTAGGACATGCTTTATTCAGGTCTGTAAAATCGATGCAAACCCTATCTTTCCCGTTCTTTTTCTTGACAACGACAGTATTTGCTACCCACTCCGGATATTGCACTTCTCTTATGGACCCTATCTTCAAGAGTTTATCCACTTCGTCGTTTACTATTTTTGCCCGCTCCACTCCAAGCTTTCTTCTTTTTTGTTTCACCGGTTTGAAGCTTGGATCTACGTTTAGTTCATGACAAATTATACTCGGATTTATGCCCGGCATGTCCGCTGCTGACCATGCAAATGATGCTTTGTTTTTCCTTAAGAGTTCGATCAAAGCTTCTTTTATTTGGCCAGTCAAAGTTGCTCCAATTCTGATTTTCCGGTCCGGCTTGTCTTCTTCCAGTACCACTTCGACTACTACATCCTCTTTCTTCTGCCCACTAGGAAATTTTGTTTTTAGTCCTTCTTTTGCGGGCTTCGTTAATTGCTATTGAATCTTCATACGGTGGCTAGCTAAGTAACAAGTCCGTGAAGCTTCTTGATCTCCCCGAATTGTTTCCACCCCATTTGATGTTGGAAATTTGATACATTGATGATATGTAGAGGGGACTGCTTTCATCCGATAAATCCAGGGAGTCCCGAGGATGATGTTGTAAGCAGCGGGCTTATCGAAGACAACGAAGTCCACGATCTTTGATACCTTCTTGGCAAGGACCGGTAGCTTGATTGTTCCGAGAGACATGGCTGACTCGCTTGTGAATGCAACTAACGGAGATGGGAGTCCTACTATGTCTCCTCGGCTGATTCCCATTCTTTCTAGAGTACTTAAAAAGATCAAATCGACCGAACTGCCTGTATCTATAAGGATCCTTGATACTTCGAAGTTTGCGACGTCAAGAGTAATGACTAGAGCATCGTCATGCGGTCTTTCGAGATGCCGCGTTTCTTCTTCGTTAAATGATATTGAAGCACTTCGAAAATCAATTTCTTCACTCAAGCTTGCTTTGAGTAAGACATTTCGTCGATGCTTTTTGATTGAACTTATTGAATCTCCGCAAAATCTGGATCCTCCCAGAATCACATTGATCTTACCCTTAGAACTCCTTGGTTCTTCCTCGTTGGAAAACCTTGGTCTTTTGGAATCTTGATCTTTGGAGTTTTCCTTTGCTTCGTGGTATTCCTTCACAAAATCTTTTATATCGAATTTAGAAAGATCGCCACTAGCCCAAAGCTCTGCGAGGTGCTTTTTAAGAACGCTGCAATCCTTGGTTAAATGTCCGGTTACTTTATGAATGTCGCAATATAGACTTTCATCACGGACCCAAGTGTTTGATCTTCCTTTCCCTTGGAATTGCTTCCCGACGGAATTGTTGAAGGGTTGCGACCCAAACTTCCTTGGTCCTTTGCTCACTCTAGGCTCGAACTTCTTGGTAGGGACGGTGACTGCCGGTTTTTCTTGTTTATTCCGTTTGGCAAAACTTTCTTTTTCGTCTTCTACCTCCATCCAATTGTTTGCACGGAAGAGTGCATCCTGAATTGTATCTGGTTTATGAAGTATTAAGTCTTCTTTAAACCTTGAATCATGTCGCAGTCCTTTTCGTAGGGCAGATAAAGCTGATTGCTGTGAGATTCTTGGGAGTTTTGATAGCACCCCTTTGAATTTGGTGATGAAAACTCGAAGTGACTCATTAGATCCTTGCGTTAAGTTCCAAAGATCGGCATCCGAAACGCTTTTATCCATAAGGATAGAGTATTGCTTTAAGAACACGGCTGACAGTTCGTCGAAATTGCTGATCGAACCCGGCTCTAATTGGGTGAACCACATTAGAGCTTGGCCACATAGATTCTCCGAAAACAGCTTGCAATAGCCTGCGTCCTCATCAGCTTCATCCAACTCGACTCTTCCTGCAGCGATCAGAAAGGCTGCAAGATAGCTTTTTGGATCCTCCAATCCGCTGTAAGGGTCCAACTTGAGCTTCCAGGAATCTTTGATCCTCAAACTTGCAATTCGCGGGATAAAAGGGGTTCGCCTTGCTTCTTCAATGACTCGATTGATGTCTGGCTCCGAACTTGTAGCCTGATGAAATTTTGATTTCATTTCTTTTAATTCCTGGCTAACCTTCCTCATGGTCTCGAACTGGTCGAGGTTCTCCTGCTCGTACTGAGCTGCAAGTTGTTCTTCATCCCCGAGCTGCGTCTCTTCTTCCGACGTCTGAGCTACATTATTAGTAGCACCGGGAGTTGTTTGTCCGCTGGTTTCATTTCGTGCAGCGGAACTTGGCGAGTTGAATATCCCTCTTCGGGTCCCCACCGGGTTTCCTGCACTTAGAGAGCGAACACGAGTTTGTATATTATTGACGTTTTGACTAAGAGATACCTGGGATGTTTGCAACGTATCGACGGCCTTCTCCACATCCGAGAACTTTTGTGATATGTCCGACATGGTTTGCTGCATAGCTTTGAGGGTTTCGGCCAATGATGTCTCAACGGCGTCTCCTCCGGACATTGTCGCTTATCTCGGGAATGTAGAAAAGAAGAAATCTGACCACTCAAGAATCCTGACTTCCCCACAGACGGCGCCAAAATGTGGATGTCGGATTCACACACTCAAGTATTTTGTTAAGTGGGAAAGATTATTCTTGAGGGACAAAAATGAACACGTAAGAACTTGAAAATTGATACGAAAATTGCTATATTATTTCTCTCTTGAGAGGAAAAAAATCCCCTTTACATGGCCATTGGCCTCTATATTTATACATAGAGAATTTGTCATTAAAATGAATAATTAAGTATAATTATTCCCTCTTAAATGTGTCCGTTTTGATTCTTCGACTTTAATGCTCAACGTTTGAATTTGAGTTGACTCTGATCTTTGTGGGCCTCGCCTTTTTGGCCCAAGTGTCCTTGAACCGACCTACCCGCGTCTTATATACCGAACTCACATCTCAGTGCAGTCACTTCGGACTCTCGAAGTGGTGACAACCACTTCGACCGTCCCCTCGGTTCATGGGCCCAATGGGCTTCATCTTTATGGGCCACCCGCCTGACTACGTGGCAATCTTTGGTTGGTCTCGTACTTCTGGTGCGGGATCCGACACCAACACCAATATCATTTAACGAAGAAGAAACGCGGCATCTCGAAAGACCGCATGATGATGCTCTAGTTATTACTCTTGATGTCGCTAACTTCGAAGTATCAAGGATCCTTATAGATACAGGCAGTTCGGTCGACTTGATCTTTTTAAGTACTCTAGAAAAAATGGGAATCAGCCGAGGAGACATAGTAGGACCCCCATCTCCGTTAGTTGCGTTCACAAGTGAGTCAGCCATGTCTCTCGGAACAATCAAGCTACCGGTCCTTGCCAAGAAGGTATCGAAGATCGTGGACTTCGTTGTCTTCGATAAGCCCGCAGCTTACAACATCATCCTCGGGACTCCCTGGATTTATCGGATGAAAGCAGTCCCCTCTACATACCATCAATGTATCAAATTTCCAACATCAAGTGGGGTGGAAACAATTCGAGGAGATCAAGAAGCTTCACGGACGTGTTACTTAGCTAGCCACCGTTTGAAGATCCAATAGCAATTAACAAAGCCCGCAAAAGAAGGACTAAGGCAAAAATTTCCTAGTGGGCAGGAAAAAGAGGATGTGGTAGTAGAAGTAGTATTAGAAGAAGACAAACCAGATCGGAAAATTCGAATTGGAGCAACGTTGACTGGCCAAATAAAAGAAGCTTTGATCGAACTCTTAAGGAAAAACAAAGCATCATTTGCATGGTCAGCAGCGGACATGCCTGGTATAAATCCGAGTATAATTTGTCATGAACTAAACGTGGATCCAAGCTTCAAACCGGTAAAACAAAAAAGAAGAAAGCTAGGAGTGGAGCGGGCAAAAATAGTAAACGACGAAGTGGATAAACTCTTGAAGATAGGGTCCATAAGAGAAGTGCAATATCCGGAGTGGGTAGCAAACACTGTCGTTGTCAAAAAAAAGAATGGGAAAGATAGGGTTTGCATCGACTTTACAGACCTAAATAAAGCATGTCCCAAAGATAGTTTTCCGCTCCTGCATATAGATCGACTTGTAGAGTCCACCGCTGGAAATGAGCTGTTAACGTTCATGGATGCCTTCTCGGGTTATAATCAGATAATGATGAACCCCGACGATCAAGAAAAGACGTCATTTATCACAGATAGAGGTATCTACTGTTACAAGGTAATGCCTTTTGGTTTGAAAAATGCAGGAGCGACTTACCAACGGTTGGTGAACAAAATGTTTCACAATCACCTCGGGAAGACTATGGAAGTCTACATAGATGATATGTTGGTTAAATCATTGAAGAAAGAAGATCATGTTAAACATTTGGAGGAATGTTTTGATATTCTCAATAAATATCAAATGAAGCTGAACCCGGCGAAGTGCACATTTGGAGTCCCATCCGGAGAATTTCTTGGCTATATCGTGACAGAAAGAGGGATTGAAGCCAATCCAAATCAAATTAACGCCTTTCTGAACATGCCATCTCCAAGAAACTTCAAAGAAGTGCAACGGTTGACTGGGCGGATTGCGGCCTTGAATCGTTTTATCTCGAGATCAACAGATAAGTCGTTGCCTTTCTACCAAATTCTAAAAGGGAACAAAGGATTCCTTTGGGATGTGAAGTGTGAAGAAGCTTTTGGGCAGCTTAAGGCATACTTAACCACTCCACCTATACTGTCCAAACCGGAAGTGGACGAAAAACTTTATTTGTACGTATCAGTTTCAAACCACGCGGTTAGTGGAGTCTTGGTTCGGGAAGACCGTGGGGAGCAGAAACCAATTTACTACGTGAGCAAGTCAATGACGGATCCGGAAACCAGATATACAATGATGGAAAAACTTGCACTCGCGGTGGTAACTTCGGCTCGGAAGCTGCGTCCATATTTTCAATCCCATCCGGTTGAAGTATTAACTAACCAACCACTCCGAACAATACTTCATAGTCCAAGTCAGTCCGGACGTTTGGCGAAATGGGCGGTGGAATTAAGCGAGTACGACATAGAGTTCAAAAGCTGGATCAGTATGAAGGCTCAGGTCTTAGCAGACTTCCTGACCGAACTACCAATACCTGGAACGATAGAGCAACCGGAGAACCAAACTTGGAAATTACACGTAGACGGGTCTTCAACAAAACAAGGATCAGGAGTGGGAATCAAGTTGGAATCTCCAACATCAGAAATTCTAGAACAATCATTCCGATTGTTATTCAGTGCCTCCAACAACGAGGCAGAATACGAAGCCCTTATTGCCGGACTTCGACTAGCACAAGGAGTTGGAGCTAAGGAAATATTGGCTTATTGCGATTCGCAACTAGTAGTTAACCAATTTAATGGAGACTATGAGGCCAAAGATTCAAGAATGGAAGCATACCTCGAAGTGGTGAAGGATCTATCTAAAAATTTCTCGAAATTTGAATTAATCCGTATACCTCGGGGAGAGAATACAACTGCAGATGCACTTGCCGCATTGGCATCAACATCAGATCCTGAGTTGAAGAGAGTTATTCCAGTAGAATGCATCTCGGAGCGAAGCATTCAGGACAGCAAGGAAACCCTCGTCGTTACAAGGTCTCGAGCAGCGGCGCGCGACCGTGGCGAACCAGAGATCGAACCGCCACCCAACAAACGAAGAAAGTCAAAGGGATCAAACACATCTAACAAGGAACCCGTTGTCTTAGCTGAGGATGTGATTCCGGAAACAATATTGGAAACCGAACCATTAATCGAGGAGGATATTCTTGAACCAAATGAACATCCCGAACCAGAGCCACGAATATTTCACAAAGTTGACCAAATTCCGGCTAAAGACTGGGGGGCTGACTGGAGGGAGCCAATAAAGCACTACATCACGACAGGCGAGCTCCCAAAGAATAAATGGCAGGCCAGGAAAATGAAAGTCGTTAGCGCGAAATTTTGTCTGTCAAAGGATGCGTTATATAGACGAGGTGTCAGTGACCCTTACCTATTGTGCATTTTTGGGCCCGAAGTCGAGATCGTCATGAGCGAAGTGCATGAAGGATTATGTGGGAGTCATTCATCAGGAAGAGCTATGGCTTTTAAAGTTAAAAGAATGGGGTATTTTTGGCCCACTATGATCACAGATTGTGTTAAGTTCGCCCAAAGATGCAAGCGCTGTCAACTCCATGCACCATTGATCCACCAACCGTCTGAATTATTCTCCTCCATTTCCGCCCCATACCCGTTTATGAGGTGGTCAATGGACATCATTGGACCATTGCACAAATCAACTCGAGGTGTACAGTACCTTCTAGTCCTTACGGACTACTTTTCAAAATGGATTGAAGCTGAGGCGTATGTTGGTATCAAGGATTCGGCGGTGAAGACCTTTATTTGGAAAAACATTATATGTCGGCATGGAGTTCCATACGAAATAGTTACTGATAATGGACCACAATTCATTTCACACGAGTTTGATGCCTTTTGTGCGGACTGGGGAATCAAAGTTAGTTATTCTACTCCACGATATCCGCAAGGAAACGGACAAGCTGAAGCCGCGAACAAGACAATATTAAGCAATCTCAAGAAACGCTTAAGTCATCTAAAGGGAGGATGGTATGAAGAACTCCAGCCCATCCTGTGGGCCTATCGTACAACCCCTAGGCGACCTACAGGAGAAACTCCATTCTCTTTGGTTTACGGCATGGAAGCGGTAGTACCAGCCGAACTCAATGTGCCCGGACTTCGTCGAACAGAAGCACCGTTAAATGAGGAAGAAAATTCAGCAATGCTTAATGATTCACTAGATACCATAAATGAAAGGCGTGATCAAGCTCTAATTCGGATCTAGAATTACCAACAAGCAGCAGCCCGATATTACAATTCTAAAGTTAAAAGTAGGCCGTTCTTCGTGGGAGATTATGTATTAAGGCGCGTCTTTGACAACAAAAAAGAAGAAGGTGCCGGTAAACTTGGTATTAATTGGGAAGGACCTTACATCATTACCGAAGTGGTTCGGAACGGTGTTTATAGGTTAAAAGACTTAGAAGACAATCCGGTCAAGCGACCTTGGAATGTGATCAACCTAAAGAAGTTTTATGTTTAAAAGCTACATGCATTGTTTATGTACATGAACTACGATTTGGCTTGATCCCGAAATGGGTACGTAGGCAGCTCGAAAACGAGTTCAGCTATTAATAAAATTTTTGTTTTATTTCTTTATTAAAGGAAAAAAGTTCGGCTATGCGAACATACAAGGAATTGGAAATAAAGCGTTTATTCAAAAAAAAAAAAGGCGAAGTGTCCCTCATCGTACACTTCGAACTACGAAATCCTCGTTGACGAGCAGAACACTTCAATTCCTTGACCAGCAAGATCGAGGATTGACATCATGCAGTCCGGAATTCGAGCAAAGTCAGAAATTCCAAGCTCAATCCACTCTCCGGGGTGAGATTCAAGGATGTGAAGATTTCTTGACACCGTAGTAAGCCTGCGTTGCATCCGGTTAATCCTCTTCCGGAGCCTCCTCTTTTCCGACATAAGCTTCCGGTGTTGAAGTTCAAGTGCCTCTATGAACGCCGTCGCTGTTCCTTGGTCTCTGATTGGGAGATCCCTGATCAAAGCACATGGGGCTCGGATCTGAGATCTCGAGAAGCCGCGAAGTGGGGAAGGCTGCCTGCTTGGCTCATTTGAAACATCTTCATTCATCATTCCGATTCTGGAGAAGTCGGGCATAGATTCTGAACAACGAAGATTGAACTCCATACCTGCTAAAATAAAAAGAAGGGTGAGAAGTAAAGGGAAATTGAACCTATAATTTATAGGAACCCCATATCCTTAGCAAGCTGCGGATTTTATCCAAGGAATGGAGTGATTCGCGGAGAGATTCATGCCCCCAAATGGATCCTGCATTAAAAGACGCATCTCCAAGAATATTTGGAAAGAAAGGAAAGTAGCAAATATTTCCATAAATAAAAAGGGCCGAAGCCCATTACGAGTTTTTTTAAAAAAAAAAGAAAGAAATAAGAAAGTGAAGAAATTAAAGAACACTTATGGGAGAGGCTCAGGAACAGGCTCCTTCATCGCCGGTTTAGTTTCCGAAGTGGACGCCTTGTTCGTAGCATCCACTTCGGAACGATCCCGAACGCGTTTCCGGCAGTTGCTGGCCTCCTCCTCCAAGTCCTCTTCCTCTTCACTGTCGGACGGAACGGCGCAGACAGGGGCGTTCACGGGACCCGGGACTCCTCTAGCGCGGAGATACATCCGAAGCATCTTCGGGATCTCAGCAACGGAGTCGAAGTTCCGCCACTCCCATTGAAAGGGATCGCTCTCCAGGGCCCGTATCTTCCTTTCCACCCGGGCGATGCGAGCCTCGAGCGTCTGCCTTTTGAGTCCCAGCCGCTGCCTCTCTTCACACAAGCGACGGTGCTTGTCGGCGACCTAGCATAAAAATGAGTGAATAAGGCAAAACGAAAAAGTTTTTAAGTCAAAAAACTTTAAATATTTACCTTGTCGATGAAGTCGCAAGCCTCTTTCTTCTCCTTTGAAGGGAAGTGAAAGACGGCGTGAGGAAAGAGAACGCCAGCCGGTTCAAATCCGTCACCGGACAAGAAAAGTGGGCTGCCGGGAGCGATGGGGGCTACTTCTTCGTTTTCCATTCTTAAAATATTTCTCAAGTGAGATTCTATAGTCATGTTTAATAAAGCCTAGAGGTAGGTAAGCCTTTATTTATAATGATTTAGGGTTTGTCTTGGAACCATAAATCCATTAATGGTAGCGTTTCCGAGTGGGTTAAACCATTTTTGGAAAATCGAGAAAAGGCAATTATTACATTAAAAGACGAGCCGTTCTCTTTAAGAAGGGAAAGAGCAACCGTCGCATTAACTGCAAAAGTTTCTAAGGCCCAAGCCCGACAAGTTTACCGAGTTGACTAAACCCGAAGTGGGGAACTCGCTTTAAGCCGAGCTCAGCTCTCGCATTCTAAAGAGAAAGGTCTGATCAGCCTAAAAATCTCGAAAGCATTGCCACAAGGCCACAAAAGGTTAAAAGCGGACTTTGCAAACCCGCATATAATTTTAACCAAACCCCCTTGGGTCACAACCTAGAAAGGTTTAAAAGCCTCCTCAGGCAAATATCTTGTTCAAAAGAAACAATAAAGCCTCCTTAGGCCAAAAATAAATTAAGTCTTAAAGATAAAGGGACAATCCCCAATTTAAAGTGGACACAGCCACTACGGAGTAATCTCCACCCCGGACTCCGGCTCAGCAACCAAAGTTTCATTCACCTCCTTAACTGGTGCTTGATCAGATGAAGCTCCCTGGCCACCCTCCGCGGTACAACCAACCTCCGGAGTGACCTCTGGTACCATTGGAGCTGCGGGCGGGACAACGTCTTCCGTCTCACTTGAACCTAGAAATAATGATTCCAGTCAATCAAAGGTACAAGGTAAGAAAAAGGTAAGCCACAGGAGCCAAGTGTTACCTGCCCAGTCTAAACCCGATTCACTGATAGGAGGTGATTCAGTAAAGAATGCCTCGAAGTCAAGCGGGTTGAAGACCGAAGTGGGAAGAGCTGCTAAGCGACTCCGTTTTTCAGAAAGGTTAGTCGACAGCTCGGTCCTTTCTTGCTCCTCGGAGAAATCTGCTTCATGGATTTGGTCCAGCAGAATCAAGTTGCTTTCGTGCTCCTTGATGTCTGACTCCAAGTCCGACCTAGCTTTCTCGGTTTGCATGAAGCGAATGGCCCCTTGGATCAATTCCATCCCGCGTCCCTTAACTTCCTTTCTGGCCTTCGATGCCGACCTTGCCAACTCAGAATCACGCAACTTGGCTAGCGCCTTGTACTTCGCGTCAAGCTCGATAAGTTGGTTGTTCAGGGTGTCGGCGGTTGATTCGGATTCGTGAAGTCTACCCTGAACACCAGACAGTTCGTCCTGGAGTTTGTAATTCCGGTCATAGTAGTCTTGCAGTTCCCCCTTTACCTGCGCCAACTCCGACGTCAACCTATCGACCTTATCCTCCAGATCGTGCTTAGAGCCAGCAGAAGAGTTGAGGTCAGCCTCAAGCGCTGAGAATTTCTTCTTCCACATGTCAATCTCCTTCTCCCGTCCAATGACCAACCCTTCGTAATGTTCGATCATGTCGTTAAATTCGCTCTGAGCCTGGCATTATTCATGAACCCGGGATGGCGAGTCAATTCGCAGAATGGCAATGCAATAAAAAAAAAAAAAAAGGGAAAAACGGAACTAACCCGAGATGAGTGATGCGCTTGAAGTAAATAGCGTTCACGAATCGCAGGGCGCCATTTGTCGAAGTCTGGCAAGATCGAACCCGATCGGGTCTTGAAGCATCGGAAGACGCTGCCCTCTTTCTCCATAGCTGCGAAGAAGGAAGAGTTGTAAAAATCGGAATCTTAATGGAAATAAAAAAAAAAACGTTGAAGACTGTATGAATCACCAAACCTGAAAGCGATTTGACTTGAGGGACGAGAGCAGGTTTTAACCTCGAGGAAGCATCTCGAGATTCAGAATCTCCCTTTTTCGGAGACACGCTCCGGGCAATCTTTCCACTATCAGACTGGGAAGAGGAAGACATATCAACCGGTCGTGGAGGACCCATTGGTTCAGAAGGAGGGGATGATCGAGGTGAACGGTCAGTCCGGGCCCTTGACTTTTCCCTCTGCGGAGAAGAATCACTGCGAGAGGACTTGTCTCTCTTCCGGCGAACCAAGTTCTTAATTGGTTCGTTACTAAAATCATCCCGGGGAGGACGAGGTGAATCACGGCGAGGAGATTGACCCCTCCGAGGAGAACGTGAGTCGCGACGATCGCGACGAGGAGTTAATCTGAAGGAAGCTACAGATCGGGCTCCCTCGGTGCTGCCATCATCAACCAGCAAGGTCCTACTGTAGTCCTTCCTGTCAATAGAAGTCGCGAGAAACTTTTTCTTCTCCTCGCAAGCCTCAGCCATCGGCTTGGAAAGCAACTTACGCTTGGCCGCAAGGGCCCGAGATGACATTCCCTGAGTTGAGGGAGGGGGCGGAATTTGGTGAAGATGACCAGGTGGACTCATCCTGAGTTTGTGATTAGCTTCTTGGAATCGTTCAAGAGTGAAAGAATTCCAAAGGGTTTCCCCTTCAAGAATTATTTTGAAGAATTCGATGAACTCTTCAGATGGGAGAGTGGAAGCGATGAAAGCTGCGAAATGAAACAACGGTGTTAGTCAATAAAGATAAAGAAACAACCGGGAAAGATACAGGCGACCTAATCACTACCGGGTTTCGCAGACCACTTCGACGGGAGAAAATCTGCAAGATTTCCAATCGAAGCGGGAGTTTTCTTAATCAGAAACCAAGGATGATGCCAATTTTCATCCTTGTTCGGAAGATGTGAAACGATGTTCCTGTTGGCATTAGGATATGCTGAGAAATACCCCGTTTTCTTCGATGAACTTCTCACGCTTAGAAGCTCATTTAGTTCAGAAACTCCGACAACGTAACCGGCCTCCGCCGCGATTGTCGTAATTCCAAGAATAGTACGGAGTAGATTGGGGGTTAGTTGAGGAAGAGCGATTTCAAGAGCCGCTAGGTATAGAACTAGGGCTTCGGGAAGAGGAAAGGTCAGCCCGCAACCCTTGAAATAAATCTCGTATACACAGAAGTAACCATCGCGATGGTTCTCTGGAGATTCTGTGGGGGAAGCTATTTGTGCTTCCGCCATAATTTCCGGCGGAATCCGGCAAAGCTCTCTCAACCGCTCAAGGGATTGAAGAGTACAAGTGGACCTGTAGTGCGGACCGGCAATATCATCAGAGCGGGTGCACTCGTCGTTGCTAGAACGCCTCTCGTCGAAAGACGGAGACTCGGGTCTATCGGAATCGGAAGTCATTGGAAAGAAGGAAAAATTCAAGATCCGGCGAAGAGGGTTTTTGGTGAAGGAACGAAGAGAGAGTTTTCGATTAAAATACAAAAGTAAAAGAAGAGAGTAATGGTGAAAAGAAGTTACCTCAAGCTAATGATGAAACCGCCTCGGAAGTCGTGTGGGAAGTGAGAAGGTTTTTTCCGTTTTAATAGTAATTAATCAATATACGGTCATAATGATGACAGATGTCACTCGGTTAAAAATGGCTAGTGCCGAAATTAAAGGAGTGATGAGATTTTCGGCGGGAAATCAGAAAGATTCTCGAGCGCAATCTTTGGCCACTTGAGCATTTAAAGTCCTCCGAATTGGAATAGCACTTCGAAGAACTTGGGGGGCTAATTGTTGGTGTCGGATCCCGCACTAGATGTACGAGACCAACCAAAGATTGCCACGTAATCAAGATAATGGCCCATAAAGGATAAAGCCCATTGAACCCGTGAGCCAAAGGGACGGTCGAAGTGGTTGTCACCATTTCGATAATCCGAAGTGATTGCACTGTGACACGAGTTCGGCGTAGAAGACACGGGTAAGTCGGTTCAAAGGCACTTGGGCCAAAGGAGGCGAGGCCCATGAAGATCAGAGTCAACTCAAATTCAAACGTTGAGCATTAAAGTCGAAGAATCAAAACGGACACATTTAAGAAGGAATAATTGTACTTAATTGCTCATTTTAATGTCGTTTATCTATGTATAAATATAGAGGCCAATGGCCATGTAAAGGGGGGCTTCCTCTCAAGAGAGAAATACTATAGCAATTTTCGTATCAATTTATAAGTTTTTTACATATTCATTTTTGTCCCTCAAGAATAACCTTTCCCACTTAACAAAATACTTGAGTGTGTGAATCCGACATCCACACCTCCCACTTATCCGCAGGGAGAGTACCATTAAGGATGTATTCTCTGATGGGTATCCGCCAGTCTGCCCCCAATCCAGAAGCGGTAGCGCTGGCGGTAGTGGTTCCGGATTTAGCGGTGTTCCGATTAGTGATTCTTCTTCGGAGTTCTGCTCAGTTTCCTCGACCCTTTGTGGTTCTTGTTCCACACTCATCCTTCTTTGCATAGACCGTGTAGTCACGAAATTCAGCTCTCCGGTGGCTATACTGGGATGTTCAATTACTTCGACAGGGATCATTCGGCTCACTGTTACTTCGGAGCTCGACGCCAATGCCGCTAAGGCATCCGCTGCTGAGTTCTCACTTCGCGGAATTCTAATGAGTTCGAAACTAAGAAACTTTTTATTTAATTCCTGAACCTGAGCGAGGTAAGCTTCCATTCTGCCATCTTTTGCTTCATAATCGCCGGAAAATTGATTAGCAACGAGCTGCGAGTCGCAAAATGCCCGTAATTTTGTGACACCTATCCCAACCGCTAGACGAAGTCCTGCAAGGAGAGACTCGTACTCCGCCTCGTTATTTGACGCATTAAATGCGAGACAAAATGACCTTTCAATTACCTCACCATATGGGGATTGTAATCGAATACCGATCCCGGAACCCTGTCTTGAGGACGCGCCGTCCACATGAAGTATCCAAGGTCCTTCATTTTCTTTGACTTCCACGGAGACCAGAGGTAGTTCGATCAGAAAATCTGCGAGGACTTGAGATTTCAAGCTTGTCCTTGTTCGGAACTGAATATCATACTCGCTTAGCTCAATTGCCCATTTAACCAATCTTCCTGACTGACTCGGACTATGCAAAATTGCCCTTATAGGTTGCGTGGTTAGGATAATAACCGTATGGGACTGAAAATACGGTCTTAATTTCCGAGCCAAAGTAATTACTGCCAGAGCTAACTTTTCCATCATCGGATATCTTGACTCCGCTCCCGAAAAAGACTTGCTTACATAGAAAATCGGTTTTTCGTCGCTCCGATCCAATCGCACTAACACTCCACTTACTGCGCTGTCAGAAACCGATACGTACAAGAAAAGCTCTTCTCCGAACTCGGGTTTCGCTAACACAGGAGGTTTGGACAAATAATCTTTTAGATCTTTGAAAGCCTTTTCGCAATTCTCATCCCAGATGAAATTCTTGTTTGCTTTTCGGAGCAGATTATAGAATGGAAGGCACCTATCGGTTGACCTCGAGATGAATCGGTTCAAAGCTGCTATCCGCCCCGTGAGTCGCTGAACTTCCCGGATGTTGCGAGGCGAAGTCATCGCCAGAAAAGCGTTCAACTGTCACGGATTAGCTTCGATTCCACGCTCCGTGACAATGTAACCCAAAAACTCTCCCGAAGGAACTGCAAAAGTGCACTTGGTCGGGTTCAATTTCATTCCGAACTTATTCAAAATTGCGAAGCACTGCTCTAGATGCTCAATATGCGAAGTGCTTGATACTGACTTCACCAACATATCGTCAATATACACTTCCATCGTTTTACCGAGGAGATCTTTGAACATCATATTCACCAACCGTTGATAAGTGGCTCCGGCATTTTTCAACCCGAACGGCATGACTATATAACAATAAGTTCCACGGTCCGTGATGAAAGCTGTCTTTTCCTGGTCTTCTGGATTCATCAAAATCTGATTATACCCGGAAAAAGCATCCATAAAGGACATCATTTCGTGGCCCGTAGTTGACTCCACAAGTCGGTCGATGTGCGGAAGTGGGAAACTGTCTTTGGGACAGGCTTTATTAAGGTCGGTAAAATCTACGCAAACCCGCCATTTCCCATTTTTCTTCTTGACTACAACAGGGTTTGCCAACCAGTCCGGATATTTGACCTCGCGAATCAAACCGGCATCGAGCAGTCGCTGAACTTCGGCATTTACAGCCTCGGCTCGGCCTGGACCAAGTTTCCTGCGTTTTTGTTTTACTGGTTTGAAAGTCGGGTCAATGTTGAGCTCATGCGAAATGACCTTTGTATCGATCCCAGTCATCTCCTCGATTTTCCAGGCGAAAGTTTTTTGATTCCTTTTTAGGAAAGTTATCAGTTCGGCTCGGAGTGTTTCGCTTAATCCCGCTCCTATTCTCACAGTTTGATCCGGATACTCCTCATTAACTACCACTGCCTCCACGAGGTCACTGCTTATTTTTTTTACGGGATTTGCAGGCACCTCGAACTGTGGTTGCTATTGAATTTTAAGCTTATGACTGGACATGTAACACATCCTCGCGGCTCGCTGACTTCCCAGGATTTGCTTTACTCCGGACTTCGTAGGGAATTTCAAGCATTGATGATACGTTGAAGGTACTGCTTTCATCTCATAAATCCAGGGTGTTCCCAAGATAACATTATAAGCAGCCGGACGATCGAACACCGTGAACTCAATCATTTTGACTATGCCTTCTGCGCATACCGGGAGCACAATCGTTCCTAATGACATTGAAGTTTCGCTAGTAAAGGAAACCAAAGGAGATGGTGGCCCCCTTATATCTTGCTTCGATATCCCCATTCTTGTCAGAGTATCGAGGAAAATTAAATCCACCGAACTCCCAGTATCAATGAGAACCCGAGACACTTCGCGATGCGCAATATCGAGTGTTATGACCAGAGCATCGTCGTGTGGTTTGTCAAGTTGACTTGTTTCTCTTTCGGAGAATGTTACTTCGGGTAATTGTTCCTCAGTAAGTCTGGCCTTCTTGATTATCGGGGTGGTTACCCTCCGTTCGTGTTGCTTGATTGCACTAATGGAGTCTCGAAATAGCTTGGATCCCCCCATAATCACCTGGATTTGCTTCTTCGGTCCTTTAAGAACATCAGGGGACTGGATCTTTTTGGTTTTTTTGCTAGGAGGAGACGGTTCCTCCGTTGCTAATGTTTGCTCCGACGGATGAGTTGGCTCGAGCTCCGAAATATCGATTTCGGTTATTTCCCCGGATGCGAACTTGGCAGCCAGTAACCTTCCTAGAGCCTTGCAATCTTTCGTAGCATGCCCATTGACTTTGTGGATCTCGCAGTATGCGTTTGGGTCACGAATCCACTTGTTACTCGGGAAAGCGCCGTTTTTGCTCTTTGGCGAGAAAGACTGCTTCGCAGGCGAATTCTTCGGAGAAACTTTTGGCTCCTCCCGACCCACTGAGAATGTGCTAGCTCCAGGCTTCCGAACTTCAGGTTGAACAGGTATCTTCTGAGGAAGAAGTTGAGCAGGTTTCGGAGCTGCTTTAAACTTTTTTGCTAGAGCGGCCCGCTCTTCTTCTGCGTTTATCCAGTTCATTGCCCGATGGAGGGCGTCTTGAATAGTGGCTGGTCGGTTAACAACCAACTCTTCTCGGAAATGGGATTCGTGCCATAGACCGTTCTTGAGTGCAGCAATTGCTGCGGAATCAGACAGATTTGGGATCTGGACCATAATCTCTTTAAAGGAGGTGATGTAAGTCCGGAGCGGCTCTCCGGCTCCCTGTGAGAGGTTCCACAGCTGGGCATCAGTTACATCGCTCTTGATGAAGTATCCGTACTGCATGATGAAAGCAGTGGATAGTTGCTTGAAGCTATCGATCGATCCTTCTTCTAGTTGAGTAAACCAGGTCAAAGCCGGCCCGGATAGGTTCTCGGCGAAGAGCTTGCATAAGCCTGCGTCTACTTCGTTTGGCTCCAAATGTACCCGACCTACGGTCACCTGAAAAGACGCTAAAAATTCTTTGGGATCTCCCTTACCATCGTACCCAGGAAGCTTGACCTTCCTTTGGTCTCGAATTCGCAGGGCTACAATTCGTGGAGTAAAAGGAGTCCTTCTCGTCTCCTCGATCACTCTATCGACTTCGGGAGCCGAACTGGTGGCTTGATGAACCCTCGAACTCATTTCCCGAATCTGATTTTGTAAGCTCTGGATTTCCGGGTTGACCGGAAGGTGAGGTGGATGGGACTCGGTTTGAGGATGATGCGGGGTGCTGCCAAGATGAATGGGGAGAGGTGTTCTGGCTGGAACAAAAGGACCGCCGGCCGAATTTGGAGGTGCTTGAGCATGACGGGATCCATCTCCAGGTTCACTCTGAGAGCCAAGAGGCAAAGAAGATGGGAGTACGTTGTTCGGGGAAACGAGTCTAGGATCCTGAACCTCCGAAACGTTTGGACCATGAAAGTCCAAATGGCCGCGAGGTCCGCTGGTCCGCAAAGTTCCTGCAAGAATTGTATCAACCCGATCCGCATAAGCATTATGGGCTGACCTGATTTCGGAAAAACTCGCTGTGAGGACTGCGATTTGGCTGCCGCTTTGCTCTTCAGACGCTGAAAGCTTCTCAGACAACGCAGTGGTGGCGAGCTGCTGCTGGTCGGTCTTCTCGGACAGATCTTTAAGCAACTTCTTGATCTCGTCGAGGACTGAAGCCGGATCCGCTATGTCTGACATCTTTCCGATTGATATTCTGGAGTAAAAGACTAGAAATCCCCTCCTTCTAGCGCCAAATTGTGGATGTCGGAATCCGCAATACAAATTTTATGATGTGTATCGGATCGTCTAGCCTTGCTAATTCGAACAGCAATCGTGAGAAGAAAACAAGAGAGTAAAGTGTGTGTATTTGTTTATTGCTCAAGAAAAATCCCCCCCATTACAATGGTTTTCGTTTCCTATTTATAATTACAAGATTTGAAACCGAAGTCGCTCGTCAAGCCGCAGATCTCGCCCTCATTATTGCTTCCGTTTCGAATCTTCCCGATCTAGCAGATCCCGTGCAACCTGCCTTTCATTTAACTCGTGGGATCCCGACGTTTTACTCGAACTGGGCTTGAACTTATTGGGCCGCTCTTTTCGTCCCCTGGACCGGGCCGACGGCCCACTTCGTCTTATTGATTCACTATCTTTCCGGGCCGGATCCGAACTGCGGGATCCGACACCAACAGTAAGGGTGTTTTATTTTAAGTGGAGACTCGACACATTCTTTGTGATACATTTGATTACAATAATCACAGAAATAATAATCAGTACCAAAATATGAGCCATCGCATGCACTACATCCACCATTGACATCAAATTCTTTATTGTTGCACCAAAACAAAGGGAGTACTGAATGATCATCAGCGTCATATAAAAAAACGATGTAACTTATCATAGAACCGAATGGGAGATTGGTAATTGAAGAAAGGTTTATGGTAAGTGGAAAGTCTTTTTTCCATTGTGTTCTAGGACATAAGAAAAAAGGTTGAAGAAGGGTATCATCGCTACTGGCTGTTTCACCGGCAGAGGTTGGACTTCGAGTTTGTGGTATGGGATGGCGATATACCAAGGATAATTTACCATCTTTCTCCATCATATGAAATATTCCACAATCATTATCCATGGTAGCTCCCGGTCTTTCTTTATTGTATCTCTGTTAAGGTCTTTTAAAAGTGTTGTTATACAAAAATCAAATGTTTAACAATCCAATACATATGAAAATGATTTGATTCTTATATAATGTGAAAACGAAGTGAGCTTTGTTCTTTTCTTTGTAGTTTTCATAATGTTCTTTCCATGCAAATAAAGAATCAACTTTTCTTTGCCTATGGTTTTCGTCTCGTATGAAAAAGTCCTGCTATGCAAGATAGTTGATTAATGGATGATTAACGTGTAAACGAACGTCGATTTTTGCTTTCCACGTACATAAAGAATCCAACTTTTCTTCCCATATAGCTTTCGTCATTTCGGATTAATCACATACCCACTTCAAGGCATCTCTACCGTCGAATTTGGATCTCCCCGTGGTCTCCCACGATTTGGCTCTGAATATTATCTTGCAAAGCACAATCATATGGTAAGGAGCAGCGAGACGGTGGAAATGTGCCTTTTAGATGGCTCAGGATTATTTGGTTGTTTGGTTCGTTTAATGTTGTCCAGAGTTTAACTCGGTCACCAAAATGTTTAAAACATGTATCAGCCAAGTACATGAAATCTTTCCTTCAAAATTCGAAAGATGAAATTAGAGATTATTTTGATTGGTCTGATTTTATTTAAAATTCTACAGATTCTATTTGACCACTCAGTGCATCTCGGGGCTCAGCCAACTTTGAAACCGGTTTTCGAGTTCTTGAGGATAGTCCAAATGGTTCACCGTCACAAATGGTTTGATCCCTGGATACATTTACCATCTAGTTAAATCTTCAGAAAATATTAGTTTTGATGATTAGTTCAAATAAAAATATTAATTACGAGTAAGAATAGTTAAAGACAAACATTTTTACCTCTACTAATGAGAGCGTCGATTAATCTGTTGTAATACGTTATTCCTGAATAATTAATACTTCCAAATCTTCCTCCTGTCTCCCAAGAAAACAAACCTTTTAACTGAATAACCGATTTCCAAACCAATTGATTAATGGTAGAAGGTAGATTACTTTTGAAAATATGTACAGTACTAAGTAGCCAAAACTTACTCTTTTTAGAAACAATTTCACAAACGAAATATCAAAAATCGTAAATAAATTGGTTCATTTACCCTTTTTTATTATTATTTTTGAGACCTAATGAATTCCTCTTGCACGAAATTGGTTCATTTATCATGTGTATTTAGTATTTACTATTATTTCGCAAATATCATGCTATTTTATATGATATATCATGTTATCTTTTAAAATCACAAAAAATGCATCATTTATTTATGGTCTTTGCCTTACTTTTTTTTTTTCTTTTTTGCTAATTTTCTAGCAAATTTAGTTATCTGGCAAATTAACTTGTTTTTTTTAACCGGTACGAATATATTTATAACGAAATTAGTAATAATCAAGTCATCATGATATTTAAAAAAAAAAAAACATCTTACTTGGTAAGACTCTAGACCAAGAAATTGAAAATCTGTAACTGTTGACCCCAAGCGAAGTCATTAATTGGATGTCCTCCTGTAACCATTAGTAGACACAATAAAATTAATCACATTTCCTAAGTAGAAAAAAAAAACACAAAATTATTATTAGAAAGTTATTTGACCATAAATCGATGGTATTGATCCACAGCCATGTCTCCATTGTTCTCATCACGTATTTTGCCTGTATATTTTGCAATTAAATTTTTTATTAAGTAACTAATTGTTATAATATTCATACAGATATAGATTAACACGTATATATTAGCAGCTACTACTATGTCAACAACATACATGACGACTAGTTGTCCTGATGACCTGACATATATATTAAACCTTAAACCTGTATTGGTAATGGGATTGACGAAGCTAATCCAAACACCAGAACAAAGTAGTTTGGATTAGTTGTAATTTTACATTTGTTCATGATTTTCTCCTAACTCAACAATCTTAACCGAAACTAAACCGAATCAAACTAGAAATCAATACATACCAGGATATTCATGCGTAAATATGTCCCAATTGTTCAAACCTTTTCCTTCGGTCAAGAAAGCACCTTCATACTATTTACATCAAATAATATACCAAATAAGAAAAGCAAGAACAAGCATTAACATAAACTGAAATTCGAATTTGACTCCAAAATCTGTGTTCTTTTTTTTTTTTAAGTAGAGGAACAAAAGAAGAATTACCTGGTACGCAGAAGAAGCAGTGCCAAAGAGAAAATCAGAAGGAAATGGAAATGAATCTCCTAAAATGTTCTCTGAAGAACTTTGATTAATACATTAAACATTAAGCTTTGTAATAAAATGGCCAATAGGAAAATCGATAAGTTTCCCATTTTGTCTGCCTCTCTCGTGTTTGAGTTTGCCTTCTAACTTTTGGTGTTGTCTTCTGTGTCTATATGCACTTTATATATTAGCAAAATAATTAATTAAACTAAATCCTACCAATTCAAAATTCTATATTTTCTTTTAGGTAACATCTTTTTTTTATTAAGGATTTAGTTTTAGCTAGTTAGTGATTTTGATGATTTAGATATTAGTTTGTAATTAATTTTGATGGTTTTGACTTTTAAATATTTTTCTTATTTTGCGACCTTATAAAATAGGTTCAAGTTCAACCCCCGGCCCATATTAAAATAACTGTAAACCATGTATAAACAATAAATAAATGCATACCATAGGAATTGCTCAACCACTCGGCTTTTTTCTGGCAAAATATATTGAGTAGAATACTATCACCTATACATGTAACGTAAAAAATGAGTTTTAATGTTCATTATATTCAGTAACAGTCGATATCAATACGACTAGCGATGGTGACCGCAACAACGATTTAGTCACTGCAAATATAAGTTGACATTTGTCTTTGAAATTTGCAAAACAAACATAATTTCAGTAGGTGAACCTTCCATCTTTTTAGTCAATCGCATTATTCTTAACAAAACTCTACAAAATATATAAGAGGGAAGTCATGACAGAGTTTGTTGATTAAAATGATTATCGGCCTCAGCATGAGAAACTGAAACAATTCATCAATTAACTAGGCAATGTACCTTTCTATTTATATTCTTGATTGCGAACAACAATTATTTCCATAAAACAATTTAAATAGATGTGTACCCGAATTTTCTTGTACACTGATTTTTGTAATAAAACTGTTGTGCAAGATTAGCAAACCAATTATTTACTTATACCATACACAATACACATCCAAACAAAAAAATGAGAAGCTTTTTAACTAAGCCTTCCTAATTTTGACTTCCTTTGATTGTAAACACTAATTCATTATTAGTTTATCTACATATTATTTTTCCCTGTTATCTCCTATATTACCGTGCTGTTCAATGAAGTTCTTGTACCATGAAGCTGATTGCTTTGGTGTCCTTTTCAGAGTTGTATAATCAACATGGAATAAACCAAATCGAAGCTTGTATCCGTACAACCATTCGAAATTATCTAATAGTGACCATGCGAAATATCCCTTCACATTTGCTCCATCCCTACAACAAAGTTCACACTAATTAATTATATCTTAGATTCAATGTCTCTTTTTTTTTTGAGCAAAAGATTCAATGTCTCTATGTCTTTAAATTCAATGAATATATATGAATTGGTTTATCAACTAATTAAATATACAATTCACATACCTCATTGCTTCTTTCAAAGCATCCAAATATCCACTCATGTATTGTATCCTTTTTGTATCATCCAGAAGTTCTTTAACCGTCGTCTCGGGTTTTTGCAAGGTTCCGAAACCTACAAACCATTGATAATTATTGTTCAAATACATTTTTTAAAAATATATGTAAATAACCCAAAAGCTTGAGGTAATTGTACCATTTTCTGTGATGAACATTGGCATGTTGTGGTACCTATTTTTAAGGTAATTTAACATCTTCTTGAAACCGTCAGGATCAATATGCTGCCAATTGACGTCAGTCTATCATGTACAAAAAACCAAGCATTTCAAAAATAATGTTAGAAAACACAATAATGTACTGGAGAGTCCAACAAAAACTTCAGAAAATATATATACACAAATGGACTTACAAGTTCACCGATTGAAACATTGCCTTTCCGGTCTAATTTGAGGGCGAATCCTTCGCTTTTAGAAGCTCCATTTCCAGATCCAGAATTACAAGCAGTGATCAAACAATCTTGGATGAAGTAACTTGTGTAGTGATTAATACCCAAGAAGTCTGATTTGTAATTCTTTATGCTATTCATTTCATTACTCGAAAATCTCGGCAAAGCTGAGCCAAGTATATTTACCATTTCTTCCGGATACTTCCCATATACAACGGGATCTAGAATCCTGATATTTAGTACACATTAGACAAGAAAACATGAATATGTGAATTATACAAACTCATATATGATGAATATTTGGGTCTGACTTGTTATAATATAACATACCAATTTGAATAAAATGATTGAGCTCTCTCGGCAGCATTTTTATCCACAATCGAATCACTTATGGGTTCAAACCATGATGTTTGTACCACAATGCCAATGATTCCCCTTTGTTCCTTCTACAAAAAAATTGTAATATATCAATATAATACGTACAAATATATATATAGTTAAAATCATATAGCTAGATAGTATATTGGTTATTGTTACTTGATATTTGGTTCGGTATATTTGAATCGCCTTTGCATGTGCGAGGATCATATTATGAGCGGCTATAAACGGCTCAGTTTCCGAGTTCCCCTGAGTACAATTTCCGTATGGCATGGAGCACCGGGATGGTGGAAATAAACCACTTCGGTAGGCTAAGATTATTTGTTGGTTTGGTTCGTTAATCGTGATCCAGTGTTTAACTCGGTCTCCAAAATGTTTAAAACATATATCAGCTAAGTACGCGAAATCTTTCCTGAATTAAAAACACTTAAGGAATTAGTTTTAGTTATGGTAAAATAGTTAGAGACTTAGGAGGGGTTATTGGTTCATAGATTTATATGGAATTAGAAATCCAAACAAAAATCATTTGTTATTCAATCATTGATTTTAAAATCCTAATTAAATTCATGTGTTATTGGTTCTATGATTTATAAATACTAGTTAAAATCTTATGTTATTCGTTTAGTCATTTGTTTTTAGATTTGAGAATCCAAATTATGTTTTAAATGGAATTGAATGGAATTGAAAGAGAAAAATAGAAGGATTCAAATCCATGGGTAAACACATGTTATTTCAAAATCCATATATCTTGATTTCATAATTAATAGAAATTTTCAAATTCTATATGAATTTACAAATTAACAAACTAATAACACCCCCTTAATTTATAAACTCACTGCATCTCGGAGCTTAACCAACTTTTGAACCGGTTCTCGAGTTCTTGAGGATAGTCGAAATGGTTCAACGTCACAAATGGTGTAATCCCTGTAAACATGTACATGAAACATAGTAATTTTTGAAGTTAAATCTCTGTATATATTTAATGCTTCATTAGATACTAAACTAAAAATTAAGAAGAAGGGAGAGTAAATATTACCTTTTCTAATGAGAGCGTCGATCAAATTGTTGTAATACTTTATTCCCTTATAATTAATACCTCCAAATCTTCCATCTGTATTTTCCCAAATGCAAAGGTATTTTAATTTCAACCAAAAGAAAAGATACACATTTTAAAGTTTAAACATTTTGTTTCCGGTTTAGATATCTGAACCAATCGATTGATGGTAGAAGTTTAAATTTAACCGAATTTAATTATTACAATCATGATTAAGAAAATAAAGACTTACTAGGTAAGACTCTAGACCAGGAAATTGATAATCTGTAACTGTTGACTCCAAGAAAAGACATTGATTGGATATCTTCCTGTAATCACATATAGTAGATAGATGTCAATAAAATAAAGAAGAAGAAAACATATAAAGTGGATAATTTATCCATTAAATAAATATATATTAGAAAAAGGTACAAAATATTATAATGAAAATTTTTTAACCATATATCGATGATATTGATCCGTAGCTATGTCTCCATTGCTCCCATCAACTATTTTCCCTGCATTTTTAATAAAATATTGTCAATGGAATCAACATGGCATTTATAAGATGAAAACTTTTTCGAGAACCAATCAAAGAAAGCTAAATTGTAATTTAATTTAAATATGATATGCATGGATATATAAATGACTACAAACTTAATTTGAACCCAGAACTAAACCACAAGACTCATTCAAAACATAAAAATTGTTTAGCTTATTATCTAAACCAAAACAAAATTGGATGAAAAAAAAAATCAACTTAAAGTCCAAGTTAGTTCAATTTCGACATTCTTCAAGATTCTCTCCAAACCAAACTAACCATAGACAGAATTTAAAATAAACACATACCAGGGTTTTCATGGGCAAAGACATCCCAATTGTTCAGACCTTTTCCATCGTTTAAGAAGGCACCTTCATACTAAATATGTCAAATAAAAAACAAAAACAAAAATTATAAATTGACTCCAAAATCTGATTACATGCAGAAATATAAAAAGAAAGAAAGAAACAAAAAAAAAGGTACCTGGAAAGCAGAAGAAGCTGTGCCAAAGAAGAAATCAGAAGGAAATAGAGATGAATCATCTGAAGTTTGATGAAGACATGAACTGTAAAGAGGAAACAATAAGCTTTGTAATAAAAACGGAATTGCAAAGTTGGCAAAACTTTTCATCTTTTTTTTTCTCGTGTATGTCTTCTGTGGTTTTGGTGTGTGCTCTTATCTATACGTGTCTATATTTATATGAAAATTTCAGAATATTTTAAATGCATTATTGAGATTTTGGGGGCAGTCTTGTCTACTATTTTAAAATTCCCCAATTTCTACCTACTGAATATAGACAAAGCATACCAAATTTTTACATATATATTATAACCAAAAAGCATCTGCACATGCATTATCATAAAGTTTATAAGAAAATCATTAAAATTTAATATATGAACGTGTGCCTATAACAACTCCATCTAATTTCGTACGTTAATATTTCACTGATTTTACTTTCTAGATATATAACGCTGATTATTATTATATAAAATATAAAAATATGGACGTCAGATAGTAAAAATATATAAATAAAAATATCATGACTATAATTTATAGCGTAATAGTTTGTAATATTGTTGTTACTATGCTTCGGATTCAAAATCCATATATTTCATGTTATTGACCGTGTGAAACATTAATTAATTAATTTACTGATATATAACTCTTTAACGACAAACATGTTCATTAATAAATGTCTTAATTCTTAAATATTACTCGCGTGTCAAATATTTTAATATCCGTCGCCATAATTTACAATTCTATGGCACGAGTCACACGACTAATTTATAACTTTTATCTTTTATTAAACGACTAAAATCCTTTGCAACATACTAAAAAGGCAAGTAAAAAGAAAAAACTTACGGTTTCGTACAAGAAGTTGTAGTGCGGCGGAGAACGTTGACTGGTTTGGTGAAGGGGTTGGTGATCTGGCGGCTGAGGATAGGTCTCGTGACGTGGCTACTCCTAGCTTCATAACTATCGTCGGAAGTTTCGTATCTCAACTTACTTCTTTTGAAGTTTCCAGTCTCTGAAAGAAAATCGCAGAACAAGGTTGCGTACACCATAAGAAATATGAAAAATAGGAAAGAAAAAATGATGATTCTAATAGCAATAGGTTTAAAAAATATCATCTTCTTCTTCTTATTATTCAACTCTATAGCTGTTTTTCTTTTCTTGATTCTAGGTTACTAGTATATCTGTTTTCTTTCCTAGGTCTTTATAATACAGCTGTATGAAGATTAATTCAAAGAAATTGAAGATATCAGCGATGGAGACCATATACGATTAACTCAACCACGCAAGGTTTTGAAATTTTTAATTCTCGATTAACAATATTGCAAAGAAACATATATTTTTATTTTTAGATTAATAAACCTGATTTGTCATGACTAAGTGCGCGTTATACAGTTTATATGGCAACGAAGTTGACTTCTATACACCTAGAAACGATCTTGTCGTGAAAAGACCAAAGGAATTCATCAACCACGCAACCATTTATATATGTAATTGTTGATTCCGACCCATTTTGCTTATATGTAATTGTTGATTCCGACCCATTTTGCTTATATGTTATTTATGTTATCATCATTTGTTCGTGTGTCTTTTTCTTTAGATTGTTTAATGGCTCATTGTGTATTTGATTAAATTGATAGTCTATATGTAATTGACTAACTGTAAGCAATAACTCACAGTTAGACATTACGTAGATGATTTATTTTTCAGAATAGAAATGTTCAAAACTTTTCTATTCAACCAATAAAAGTGTATGGGTAGTTTTGTAAATTAAATAGAAATGTCGTGACTCATACTTGAAACATGAGTATTTCGCATAACAATATTGAAGGAAAATTGCCAACAGAAAAATTTTCGGTGTGTTTTACCAAAAACTTATCTTACATAATTTGAAGCGAATTAAAATCTTAACATATATCAACGTTAAACCGTAGACAAAAAAAAAAACACAGATCGTTTTATCACTAGGTATTTTTTCTTTCATTTTGTCATTTATCAGTTAGTTTAGTGATTTTATTTTATATTTTTAATATTTTTTTATCTAAAAATTAAGAAGAATCTAGCTGAACAGTAAAACAGTGATGCATGTCGCGTCTAGAATTCACACTTTTTTCTTGATTGCGCATTTTAGTATGAACAACATGATCTCCAAAATTAAATTTGGAGGTGATGTCAAATGCTTTATATTGTGATTTTTAATCTAAAACAGTTTTGTTTAGTTTTGTACTACTTTTGATTTAAAACTGTTATCTTAGAGAAGTTTTTGTTTCAGTTTTCGTTGACAACGTGTTGATTTTTTTGTTTTTTTTGATAAAGTAAACGTGTTGAATTATTACTGGGCAAGATTAGACAATTAGTCCCGTAACACATTAAACATTCACTTTAAGCTAAAGAAACATTAGTCATTCATTCAACAATAATGATAAGTTTTGAATTCTTCTAGTTTGACTTTATTTGTTTAAGAATACACATAAGTTTTCTTCCTTTGACCCAAAAAAAAAAAAAAAACCTAAGGTCTCTTCTATTCACGCGTTCTTCAACAGTTAAGCTAATAAAATTATTGTGCAAGATTAGACGAATAATCATGTAAGTATGTAACACATTAAACTTTTAGGAGAAAAAAGACAAATTTAATCATTCAACAATGATAAGTTTAAATCTTAAAATGCTTTTTGTAGTTTGACTTTTTTTTGCAGTGAATACGAATTAAAAACTTAATGTATTTATTGATTATCTACGACTACGAGATCTCTTCGATTCACGTGTCCTTCGATAAAGTTTTTGTACCATGAAGCTGATTGTTTCGGTGTTCTTTTAAGTGTTGTCAGATCCACATGGAATAGACCAAACCGAACCTTGTATCCGAACAACCACTCAAAATTGTCTAATAGTGACCACACAAAATAACCCTTCACATTTGCTCCATCCCTACCAAAACAAAATTCACAACTTATATAGAATTAGTAAATTGACAGTAGATAAAATGATCAAAATATAACTAAGAAATGAATTTCTCCACAAATTTACGTAAATTCTTTACCTCATTGCTGCTTGTAGAGCTTCTAAGTATCCACTCATGTATTGAATCCTTTTTGTATCATGTAGAAGTTCTTTATCTGTTGTTTCAGGTTTTTGCAAGTCTCCAAAACCTTCAAGTTAATAATAATTGTTGATGATGATTTCAAATATATATGGATCAGGAACTCGATATCATTGGTTAAATTTGAGGTCTTGTACCGTTTTCGGTTATGAAAATCCGTATGTTTGGGTACCTATCTTTTAAATAATTCAGCATCTTGTGAAATCCTTCTAGATCAATATGCTGCCAATCTACATCGGTCTATCATACAAAAAAAGATGGTCACTGATGGAAACAATAAATGCATTAAAAGTTTAAAACATTAGAATATAATCGCAAATATAAAAAGAGAACCTATGAATGAATGTACTTACAAGTTCTCCAATAGAAACATTGCCTTTACGGTCTAATTTATGGGCAAATCCTTCGGCCTTAAAAGCTCCATGTCCGGTATTACAAGCAGAGGTCAAACAATCTTGAATGAAGTAACTTGTATAGTGATTAATACCGATGAAATCTGCTCTCGAGTTCTCTAAGTTCTTCACTTCATTGCTCGAAAATTGCGGCAAGGCTGGTCCAAGAATATTTACCATTTCTTTTGGGTATTTCCCATATATAACGGGATCGAGAATCCTAGTATGTTAGAATACAAAGAGATAAGACAGTAGGGACTTCGGGCTTGAACTTCGGACTTGCCCATTGGGAGGGATCTCTTCTCCAAAAGAGATGAATTTAACCTGGTGTGGATCCCGCCTCTGGAAAATGTAGGGCTTTCGGGCTTGAACTTCCAGATATTCAAAAAAGAATGAAAAATAAAAAAGAGATAAGACAGTAAATATTACATATGTGGGTGAACTATACTTCATATCTAGAATAATATGGTTTCATATATAGTAATATAACATACCAATTAGAGTAAAATGATTGAGCTCTCTCAGCAGCTTCTTTATCCGCATTGGATTCACTAATGGGTTCAAACCATGATGTTTGTACCACAATGCCAATGCTTCCCTTTTGTTCTTTCTACAAAAACATTATATTTATATCGATAATTCACGAAAATCAGTTTTATGTATTCCGCTTTATTACCTGATATTTGGTCTGGTATATGTTAACCGCTTTTGCGTGTGCAAGGATCATGTTATGCGTGGCTATGAAAGGTTCGGTTTCGGAATTTCCCTGGCTACAGTTCCCGTATGGCGAGGAACAACGAGACGGTGGAAATTTACCTGTTAGATAGCCTAAGATTAATTGTTGATTTGGTTCGTTAAGCGTGGTCCAGTATTTAACTCGGTTTCCAAAATGCTTGAAACATATATTGGCTAAATAACCAATTCATTCCTATCAAAATAACAAAAAAAAAAAAAAAAAAGTAGTGTTCATAATTAAGATCATTTCCATTGCAAGAAAATAGGGTTAATTAATTGGTAATTCTGTTTAACCACTCACTGCATCTCGGGGTTTAACCAACTTTGAAACCGGTTCTCGAGTATTTGAGGATAGACTACATGGTTCAACGTCACAAATGGTTTAATCCCTGGATAGTGTTAAATTGATACAGTTATGTATTTTCATTAACTTTATGAGATTACAATCTATATATATAATGAGAGAGTTTTCTCTCCATCTAGAGTGTCCACATAGGCGACACATCAGTGCACACGTCATCATACATTTTTAATAGGTATAAAATGTTACCAAAAAGATTCGAACCCCTTACCCAATACATTTAATAGGTGCATTTCAAACCAAATTGCCATTTAAATCGTTTTGATTGATATCAAAATTTAAATTATATATATGACTTTATAAAACTTTTACTCAATTTATTTATTAAACGAAGAAACATTAAAAAAAAATTCACATACTTTTATATTATCATCTTTTAATAAAAGAAAATATTTTTTCATAAACAATAACATTGTTTAATACAAAGTAATATAATATAACACACAAAAATATGTGAATAGAAGTTAATATACAAATAGATAATTCAAAAATAGAAGTTAATGAATTAATAAAACACAGCACAAAAATATATAAGATAAAAATATGAATAAAAATTAGAAGCATATAGATAATTTTCAAATACATATAATTTATATATGAGAAGTAGAAAACAAAAAAATATGTTATCACGCTAGAAAGACATTAACCTTTTCAAGAGTTATAAATATTTAGATTAAAAAAAGTTTATATGATAGTAAACTATAGAATTTAGATTACACGAAATAAGAATATCTATTTTTCAAGAAAAAAGTATGTATCCAAAATCAAGATAAAATATATATAAAATTGTATAATATATTTAAGGAAAGAATTTTGATTTAAAAGTACAATTAGATACAAGATTAATTTAAACAATAACGTTAGAGTGCAATGTTTCATGGAAAATGCAATGTATGAGAATAGGAAGAATACAAATATAAAATTTAATATGTAGGAAAAAGAACATTTTATAATAGACAAGAAAAAATAAAATATAAAAATGAAATAGATAAAGAGAATATAATTTTAATATAAGTTTATAATGAATAAAAAATTTAATCAATTATTTTAACGAAAAGAACGTGAAAAGAGATAAAATGTCGCGAGGTGGACGACTGCATATTAGAATATGACGAATAAAATGACAGCGAAATACTTTCAAGAGAAATTGACTAAATTCAAAAAGATGTATGAACATGACATGGTCGAGATTGTATATTTCTCTGAATTTTTTCAACTAATTTTTTACCACGTGTTACCTAAAAATTTGTTGTTTTTTTTAAGAGAAACATTATTCTCAATAAAATCTATGTTATATATCATTTCATAAATAGGTTTATGTCATTATAGATTTATCTTTTAAAATTGAATATATATATATATATATATATATATTTATATTCACGGCTTATATTGTTAATAGTTTATAAGTAAAATCCCGCGCATTGGGATTAGAGAGTCTTCTCTCCATCTAGGGTGTCCACCTAAGCATCCACCTAAG
Source organism: Arabidopsis lyrata subsp. lyrata (assembly GCF_000004255.2). Classification (NCBI taxonomy): domain Eukaryota; kingdom Viridiplantae; phylum Streptophyta; class Magnoliopsida; order Brassicales; family Brassicaceae; genus Arabidopsis; species Arabidopsis lyrata. The sequence continues at coordinate 2,184,241 of NW_003302554.1, forward strand.
CAATAATATTTATTTTACATTAAAATCAATTTAAAACATCCATTTAATGCATTTACTTGTAATTAATAGAAATAATAAATTTTAAATAAATAAAAAACGAATTATGTAAAATAGTAAAATAATACTATTAAAATTTTATAAGTAAGACTAATATAATTCAACTTTTAAATGATAAAAATTAAATATGGTCAGTATTCAAAATTTTAAATGTGTTAATGAGTTTTAGGATGGAAGTAAATTTATGTAATTCTATATGTAAAACTTTAAACAAGAAAATAAAATTTAAAGTAAAATATTAGTTTCAAAGAACAATATACTACATATTTTTAGTTATTATTAAATTTTTACTTAAAGAAAAATAAAAAATTACTAAACTCAACTTAAATTTATAATTTAAGAAGAAAATATTGTAAGATGCAAACTTTATCTTGTGAAATTATAAAAAAAAATCTTGAAAATTTTAAAACCTTATCATCCATCTTTTAAAAAATAAATAATCAGTGATCACAGTATTCATGAGTTTTACAATAAAATATATTAAAAATAAATGTAAGCCATTAAAAAAAAGTGATATGTAATTTGTGTAGCATATTCTCAAGTGGAAGTACAACTTTATAACAGAACAAAAAAAACTAAGTTTGATATTTCATTAATGAAATATTAAAAAGATAGTTATGATATGTCTTGAAAATCAATTCACAGTCCAATATATATTATGTGTGAGTCAATAGAAGGTAAAAAGAACGTAGATGTCGAGAGGCAACGATTGCATCATAGAAGATGACGAAAGAACTGGTAGTTAAAAGAGTTTGAAAATAAATTTCTAAAACTTTAGAAAGATAATGCACATGACTAATGTATCTTTGAGATCTCATTCATTGTGTGAAACGAATGAGTTCTTAGAAAATACATGACATACATTATTAAACAAATTATTAGATTCAAAGTTGGGTTTAACCGTTTGGCCATGTAATCATGGAAAGTAAAATAAGATAGGCACATTGATGACTTAGTCGGAAATTCTCTTATTGTTGCACTAGCTTTGATGGGTAAATCAAACTCGCTAAACTGGTTCTAGCAACATGGTATTATAGATGTACTTTTACACTAAATAATGTTCATGAAACTCGGTAAATTCACATTTTATATGGAATGATTTTATGTTCGTATCAACATTTAATCATAAATAATATCTACAATTAGATCAACAGTCGATAATTAATATCAAAACTTTTAGAAATACCTTCATGGAATATGAATAAGAAATAAACTCTTTGAGAGTGTTGATACCGTTTATTATTTGTGGGATTATCTTAAGTGATCTTTGTTACCACGTAATATATATCAAATTATTTATTTGTCAAAGAAATATTATCGTCGATAATATATATGTTATATATCGCTGCGTAAAATAAGTTTAGTGTTTAAAATTTGAATTATTATATTTATGCTCAAAAAATTATCTTTTAAATTTAATTGATTATATTTTATGCTCAAATTTTATATCAATAGAAAAGATTTTAAAATTAAAATCCCGCGCAACGCGCGGGTACAAAATCTAGTTTATATATAATAGCAATCTAATAAATATCATTTGCACATCTGAACAGTTGCGTCTTTTTATCGCAACCTTTCGTTTAAATCTGTTTTTTTTTTACGGTTATGTCTTTTTATTGAATTTTCTTTTTGAATTTTCGTTGAATTATTTACGGTTATATTTGTTCAATTACAGTTGTATCTTTTCAGTTTGCATTTATATCTTTATAGTTGCATTTATTTATTTAAAGTTACGTCTTTCCATTATATAATTTCATTGCATTTTTTGTATAGTTAGTAATACTACGAAGTTTTTTGACATCAACCATTAGACTACATATCAAATTGGTTTTATTAACCAAAATAACAACCTCAATAAATGCATTTTGCACTTTGGGAACGGTTGTGTCTTTTTACCGTAACTTTCCGTTAAAATATTAACGGTTATTTTTTCGGGTGTGTTTTTTATCGTAACTTTTCTTTAAAATATTGACGTTTTTTTCAGTTGTGTCTTTTCATTGCAACTTCCCGTTAAAATATTGGTTGTTACTTTATTCGTTTCTGTCTTTTTATCGCAGTTTTCCATTAAAATATTGACGGTTATTTTTTCTCGGTTGTGTCTTTTTATCGCAATTTTCCGTTAAAATGTTGACGGTTATTTTTTCTCCGTTGTGTCTTTTTATCGCAACTCTTCGTTAAAATATTGATGGTTAATTTTTTAGTTGACGGTTATTTTTTGGTTGTGTCTTTTTCTCGCAACTTTTCGTTAAAATATTAATGGTTATTTTTTTCGTTGACGGTTATTTTTTTTGTTGTGTTTTTTTTCTCGCAAATTTCCGTTAAAATATTGACGGTTACTTTTTCGTTTCTGTTTTTATCATAACTTTTTGTTAAAATATTGACGATATTTTTTTCTCGATTGTGTCTTTTTTGTCTGTTAAAATATTGACGGTTATTTTTTTCTCGATTGTGTCTTTTTATCGCAATTTTTTGCTAAAATATTGACAGTTATTTTTTTTCAGTTGTATTTTTTTTTTGCAACTCTTCGTTAAAATATTGACGGTTACTTTTTTCGTTGGCAGTTATTTTTTTGGTTGTGTCTTTTTATCGTAACTTTCCGATAAAATATTGACGGTCATTTTTTTTGTTTGTGTCTTTCTATCACAACTTTCCGTTAAAAGTTTGACGGTTATTTTTTCTCAGTTGTGTCTTTTTATCGCAACTCTTCGTTAAAATATTGACGGTTTTTTTTTTCGTTGACGATTAATTTTTTGGTTGTGTCTTTTTATCGCAACTTTCCGTTAAAATATTAACATTACTTTCCTCGTTTGTGTCTTTTTATCGCAACTTTTCATTAAAATATTAGCGGTTATTTTTTCTTGGTTGTATCTTTTTGTCCTAGCTCTTTGTTAAAATATTTACGGTTACAATTTTTCATTGATGGTTATTTTTTCAGTTGTGTCTTTTTATCGTAACTTTCAGTTAAAATATTGACGGTTTTTGTTTTTTGTTTTTGTCTTTCTATCGTATCTTTTTGTTAAAATATCGACGGTTTGTTTTTCTCGGTTGTGTCTTTCTATCGCAACTTTCCGTTAAAGTATTGACGGTTATTTTTCTCGGTTGTGTCTTTTTATCGCAACTCTTCGTTAAAATATTGACGGTTATTTTTTTCCGTTTGTGTCTTTTTATCGTAATTTTTTGTTTAAATATTGACTGTTATTTTTTCTCGGTTATGTCTTTTTATCGCAACTCTTCGTTAAAATATTTACGGTTACATTTTTCGTTGACAGTTATTTTTTCTGATGTGTCTTTTTATCATAAATTTTCGTAAAAATGTTGACATTTACTTTTTTTGTTGTGTCTTTTTATCGCAACTTTTCGTTAAAATATTGACGGTTATTTTTTCTCGGTTGTGTTTTTTATCGCAACTTTCCGTTAAAATATCGACGGTTATTTTTTCTCGGTTATGTCTTTTTATCGCAACTCCTCGTTAAAATATTGACGGTTACTTTTTGTGTTGACGGTTATTTTTCTGGTTGTGTTTTTATATCTTTTTGGTTTTGACCCGCAAGAATTTTTCCTCTCTATATTATAACTCTTCTTAGTTATTTTGTCATATATAAATAATTTTATATTCACAAAAAATGTTTCAAAAGTGTTTTTTAATCATAATTTTTTTTTTTACATTTTTATTCATAATTTTTTTTTATATCTTTAGACCCCTACCCTACGATATAACTTTAAGACATAGTTAATTTTATATAATAATTCAATTATTTGAATATATTATAATAATAGTTTAATACATAAACGTAATAAAATATATTTGTTGAAAATGAGTTCCCCGCGATATCGCGGGGTTCATAACCTAGTATATATAAAAAAAAAATTAAAGATTTAAAAATTATTATAAACCGCAAAAGACAAAAACTACCTCTACTAATGAGAGCATCGATCAATTTGTTGTAATACTTTATCCCCAAATAATTAATCTCTCCAAATCTTCCTCCTGTCTCACAAATAATAAGCTTTGGTTATTTAATAAGCTAAATAACTCTTCGTAGATTGAGTTTCAATATTTAATTTATCAACTCTGGTTAGTATCTAATACAATCGATTTTCTTATTTATCATGCAATGCAATGTAGTATTAATAATACTGCTGATTTAAGTAAAGAAGGACTTACTAGGTAAGATTCTACACCAAGAAATTGAAAACCTATAACTGATCACTCCAAGGAAAGTCATTAATTGGATGTCCTCCTAAGCATATATAGAAGATAATATTAAACAACAACATCAAATAATTTAAGAATATAATAAGATAAAAGAACAAGAACAAAAATAGAATGAAATAATTATCATAAAGACATCCCAATTGTTCAAACTTTTTCCATCAGTCAAGAACGCACCTTCATACTATTTTAAGAAAAAAACAAAACTTAATATTTAAACAAATTACATTTTGGAATAGAGATAGACTAAAAAAAATCTTATATTAAATCATCAATATAATGGGAAGAAAAATAATTACCTGGTTAGCTGAAGAAGCTGTACCAAAGAGAAAATCAGAAAGAAATAGAGATGAATCTTCTAAAATGTTCTCTGGATAACTTTGATGATGACCATAAACATGAAACAATAAGCTTTGTAATAAGATAACTGATGTGAGTCAAATTAGACCTAATACTACTCTCTCAAATAAGAGATCAATTGCAGTACTTTAGGGTCGAAATCCACGAAGCTCTCGTGTTCACACAATAGATAAACATGTTTTGAATTAAGCTAAACAAGTGAAGTTTGCAAATTAAAGTAAAACAAGTAATTAAAATCGAGAAGTAAATCAGATGGATGAAACGTTAGGCTTAGGGAAATTCTCAGGAAATAAACTAACAGTAAATCTAGCAAATTAATTATGATTATTATCGAACCGTTCTAGAACTCAAAGCACTAATATATAGCCAACCACCCTCTCGAATGTGTTGACTAACTAATCTAATATCAGGTAATTCCACCCTCTCGAATACGAATTCCTAGAATTAAACTAGTATTAATAACAGGTTTGATATGTTCACAGATATTCCTAGACCTCCTCTCGAATGTATCTAGTAATTTCTGCCCACCTAAGATAGTTCCAGTAATAGATGACCTCTCGAATCTACCTATTATCTTATGATCAAATTCTAGTTAATTACTCTAGAATTAGCATTAAGAACAATCAAAGATGAAGAACTCTAATGATATTATCCTAACATGTTATCGATCTACTAATTCATCTAAATCCCTAATGAGAATCCCTAATTCTAACAAGCAAACTACTCAGACATGGAGATTGAAACAAACAACATGTTATGAATAGAAAGCATACATAAATTCAAGAGAAGAAGTAAAAGAGTTTAAGAAATCTTCTCTAGAGGGGAGCTCTCTCCAATTATCTCCCAAAGGGTTCAAGCACCAAATAATACAATAGAATAGGATATTCAGAGATCTCAGAGATGTCTAAAAACAAAACCCTAAGAATCTATTTATATGTTCTTAAAAACGTGTAGAGACTTCTTTGAAAATAGGGAAAAGTTCTAGGGCGATTCTGCAAATCTTCATAACTTCAAAAAGACGTGAAATCGAATTGTCGTCTGATATTGGTGTCGACCGACACTAGGGGTGGTGTCGATCGACACCTACACGTATTTTGGTCTCCGGATTGCTCTTGCAGCATAACTTCTCGGTTTTGCTCCAAAGTGATCCATAATCTCCAAATTAGTCCCGAACGTACATAAACCTGAAAATACTAGAAAAGACTCTACAAATAACAAAAAGACTCTAAAAACAATACCTATATCATAGTTAAAAACGGTAAAATCCATGATATATCAATAACAACTACAAAACTGGTTAACGTTTTCATTGTTCTTGATTCTATTGTGTGTCTTGATAGATCTGTTATACTATTATATATAAATGTACATGTAAGAAACGTGAAATATTTTGGTCTGCATTATTGAGAAAATGTCAAATCTGTCTACTCTATGTATATATATAAACGTCAAAGGTCACCAAGAAACCAACAAAAGTAGATAAAATGAGCAACGTCAAGAGTGGAGCCCAAGAGCTTATTTACACGATACCGGATAAGTTTTGGGCCGAGTTTTAATAGTCATAAAATCTGTGGCAATTAGTTATGTATCCATTTAACCTTTCTTGAAATAAAGTTTGTGATTTAAATAAAGTTTGAGTGACTTTAAATGTTATGTAAAATATGTCGTTATACAATCAAGATTTTTTAAAAGTTTGTTAAAGTTTAGTGATTAATTTAAAATTTGTAAAAAATAATCAAAAATCTTCATAAATCTGGAGTTATTGGATTCATACTTTTTTAAAATCATTAAAAGTTTGTGTTATTCAATTAAAACAAAAGAATCTATGATTGTTACTGAATTAAATTATTATGTTATTGCTTTATGATTTTCTACACTTTTCTTCACAAAATAAAGTCATGAAAACTATCATCAAAATAGAGAGATTGTTTGGAAAACTTTACAAGATTATGAAAAAAAACTAATCAACAAGATTATAGAATTAAAACTCTCTAGCAATAGTTTAAAATCTTTCATTTATTTATTTTCTATGATTTTATTAAACTCATCAAAATTTCTTGTAAATTAGGAACCAATAACACCTCTAACTTAATTGCCACCTGACGATTTAAATGTGGTCCATGAGAAAAAAGAAAGATTAATTGGATGCTTTTTGCTTCTTGTTTGTCACTTTCCTTCGTGGCGCAGTGGTAGGTGACGATGGTCCTGAATGGTAAGTTGGTAACATAATTGTAGAGTGAGTATCCTAATCATGGTTTACCAACATATAGTAAACTGATTTGATAACCCGGTTTATCGAATGGTAGTTGATGAATCGTATCATTGCCAAATCCAATAGTAAACTGATTTTGCAATGATGTGATCCACCAACGGTTAAGATGTGATTAGTCCTTTATGAATTGTAGATAACTCAAATGATAGTTACGATTGTAGTACGATTAGTTTTTTTTTTCATATTTTACAAATTTACTCTTAATGGTATTTAACAATTACTTTAAATATTATATTTAATAGTTAAAATATATTTTCACTAATTTTATGTCAAACAAAAAAACAAGAGGGACGTTTCGTTGTCTAGTCGGTGGTTCGTCGTTCGTTACCAAACCAAGAATGGGTAAAGAATAGATTATGTGAGTAAAGTTTGTCTTGCCATATATATCTTCAATGGATTACGATGATGACGAGGCCAGACGAGATGTGAGCTCTCTCCATCACGTCCAATCATGTGAATGTAACTCTTTGGTTATAGACTTATAGTGATTTCGAATATATATTCTTGTTGTGTTTATCTTCTTTTATAAAACAAAGCTTATAGGGTAGTTTATACTATCCAATATAAAGATTATTAGATTTGACACTCCAAAAATTATGTGAAATTTGAAATTACACTAAATCATCAAATTTTGAATTTTAAGTTACACTGTATATAAATATAATATTTATTATTCATTCAAGATTTTCGATATTTTCGTCTGGCAGTTGCTCCTTAAAATCAGTAAAGATTGTCCATTTGAAAATAAAAATTTACACCACAAAGGAGATTAGTTGAGATTTGTACCAATTTAACATGCAGCAACTTGAAATTTTTTAACAAAAAAATACATTCAGAATCTCTGGACAATTTTACATTTTCAGTCAAAAGTCAAAACCTTAAATATTTTATCAACGACCAACAACAATTTCGCAACCTTGGATATATGATATGTATAAATGTATCAATCTCATCTGCCGACAATATTAGCATAAAATAATGTGAATTGGAAGCCGGAATTGATTTACGTACTCGTTTTGGGTGGGTGTCGTCTCACCAACTTCACTACAGTGTGTCAGTGACTACTGACTAGATCGCAAAAAATATGATCACAATTTAGTAAAATATCAAACGCGCATTAAGATTTGATTATTGAGGATGATTTTCAGGCCACCAGATCTGACCACGAATCGTTTAAAACAGCTGACAAAATACTCAGACCCCAGATGACTAGTATGTAATGGGTTCTAGCACCCTAACCAACCAAAAAAAGGCTCCTACAACAATGTAAATGACTCAATTCTTTTTAACAAATTTTGGTGATGGCTCACACTTTTTCCATAGGAATTGCCAACCAAGCATTAAATGCATTGATACAAATAAACGCATCCACATAATTGAAATTTTAGAGATATGTGTCAAACACACTTGAGATAAGAAGTTTTGCATGCCGTAAATATTTTGCGGTCATTGGATTGTAGATCCCTAGTACTAACGATCAAACTTATTAAAGAGATTAAACTTATTCTAGACTTCTAGTGATATCGTTTTGTTAGTGCTTGAGAAAGATAGGAATAATGATGTCTAGAGACTAGAAGGAGAACCTCTCCATTTTATTTTCATTTACTTGACTAAACCTACCCACAAAATGGAGACAGTGGCCAAGAATAGACGAACTTAGAGAGTACATGGACCAGGCCCAATAGTGGAGTTTTCTAATGTTCTTCTTGGGATAAGAGAGTGGGTGAGAGACCAATATAGCTAACTAAGACCAATTATAAGGAATGGATTGAGTAGATTTTTATCCTAATGGCCTAATATGATATGTAAATAGGCCCGTAGAGACACACCTCAACAGTGATTTCTCAAAAAAAAAATTTTTTTATAACTCAGATGATCATAAAAGTTTCTTAGGCCCATAAAGTAATCTTTGGATTAGAAGAAACCATGTTAGAATGCAAATCTTGGTGGCCAATGATATTCGAACCCAGGTGAACCAAAGAGACTTGCTTATTTCTCAAAGTATTTACACAGGCCATAACTGATAGATACCTCAAAAATAATTTAGTAGATGGTCTGATCAAGAAATTACTATGGCTTATTTATTTATTATCATCATCCAAACAAAATAAAAACAGAAGAGACAATAATACTTTCTATAATATATAGAATTAGTCGGTCTTATGCAGAATCTAACATGGTCAGCAACTTCAAGCTCCAGTTTCTTCATATCCATTGACCGGGAAAAACACTTTCCGATGTTGATCTCACCGGAATGTTCTCTCCTCTCCAGCTACTACTCTTTTGTTAGTTTTTTTTGTGTTTCAAAATCAACCCAAAAAACTGCCTCTTAAACCATCCTCACTGCTTCGCCTGCTCAATGATTGCAAAGAACATAGGAACAACGTTAATGAAAAGATTAGAACTAGAAATTATTCACTTAAGAACCAAGTAGAGAACCCGAAAAGGGCAATTTTCTGCATTTTGATTATTTCATCAAAGAACCAAATAGTAATATTTCTCCTAATATCATCAAATGATTTGGTAGCTAAACAAGAACAAAGTTTTGTTTGTTTACCTGTGAGTAGAGGAAAGTTCCAAGAATCGCAATGGCAGCACCGAGTGCATTAACTGGTTGAATCGGGGTATGAAAAATGATGATCGATGCAACAATGACGGAGATCCGCTTCATCGTATTACCGATACTGAAAGTCAACGGCGAAATCTGGTCTAACGACATGTATGAGACCTGATTGTACAAATGGTAAAACACACTCTGTGCCACTACCCACCTGTTGATTTAAAAAACAAACACAACACATTAAGTACTTTCTGCAAAAGTTAATATCTCAATATGATATCAAAACATGTTAGAATCTTTTATCTCAAGTTAGAAGGGAAATAAAGCAATATATACCAGTCCACTCATAGACATTTGAATTGGAAGTCCCTGAAACTTAACAAACTATTAAATAGAAATGATTTGGTTTTAGTTCGTACCAGACAAAGTTTGGTCCGACTTGAGAAACAGCATTTTGCCAACCAGCAGCCCACATTTGAGGACCTTCGACAGCAATAGCAAATGGAGTGAGGATCACAAGAGACATCATCGATAAGCAAGCGTAGTAGTTCATCCCGCTAACTGATTTCCCTTTCATCCCTTTCTTCGAAAAGATATTCCGAAACACAAATGCCAAATTCGATATCATTGCCCCCATAAACCCTACAAAAACAAACCACAAAGTTTCACATAAGACCATAAATCAAAGAACTGTCCCAATGTGAATTCCATTGGTTATAGAAACCAATCTTCTAGGCTTGTGAGTTTTACCAGTGATGTTGAAGTTAAGCTCTGTGATGGCGGCGAGAGCGCAGCCTCCGATGATTGGTAAGAGAGAGAGATAGACAGGAAGAGGGAAAGTCTCTCCCATGAAGAGTCTTGAGACCAAGACACTGAACGCTGGTTCACCACTTTTAATGATGTGTGTGAAGGAAACAGCTACCTTTGACATACTCACTGTTGCTGCCACATGTCCTATGGTGTGTGCTAAAGCGACCTTGAAGAAGAAGAAGAAGCAAACATCGATCAAAAACATTTTTCATTACAAGACAACAAACAAGTTCCACCATGTTCTGGTTTTTTAATTTGACAGTCAATTTCTAGCTTTGTCTAGCTCGAGCTCTCAATCGTTATTAAACAAAATCCATCAAGCAACATCATGAAAAACCCTAAACCATTACCGGAAGACAGAGCTCAACATCAGTTTCTTACCGGAAAACAGAGTAAATCTTAAATTCTTACCGGAAAACAGAGTAAATCTTTAATTCTTACCCGAAAACAGAGTAAATCTTCAACTATTACCGGATACAGAGTAAATACTAAATTCTTACCCAAAAACATAGATCGAGATCAGTTTTATGCAAGAAATTTGGCAGTAAAACACTAAATTCTTACCGGAAAACAGAGTAATTCCTAAGTTTTTACCAGAAAACAGAGTAAATCCAAAATTCTTACCGGAAAACAGAGCAAATTTTAAGTTTTTACCGGAAAACAGAGTATTCCATAGAGCTCACAATCGTCAGGAAAGATGGAAAGGTTTTTTATAATTTCGTATAAAACTAGATGAAATCCACCAAGCAACAATTACGGGCAAGAAACCCTAATTACTTACCGGGAACAGAGTTTTCCAGAAATCGATATCAGTTTTAGGAGCATCTGCTATCCTAGTAGCCCAAGAGACAAGCATCATCAGAGAACCACAAGCGAGAGACAACGTCGAAGTAAGCCACGGGTAAGGAAAAGCATTGAGGACTTTCTTGTTGTAGATGTTGAAAACAACGTTAAGTGCCCACCAAGTCGCGAAATAGATTCCGATTTTCAGTTTCTGCGCGGATTGTTCGTCGGGAAGCTCGATGTTGATGTCGAGTGGACGAGATCGATCGGCCTCGTAAGCTTCGACTTTGACCTCACCACGCTTGAAATTCAAAGTAGATGAAATGTGTAGAGGCTTTTGATGCGAGACACTGGAGTTAAAGCTTTGGTTATGGCAGGTTTTGATGATGGGTAAAGGAGAAAACTTGAGCTTTGTCGGAATTGACCGCCTTACGCCTCCGGAGATGGCGATGGAGATGGACGATGAAGCTGGTTTGATTGAAGAGATCATTGTGTGTTTTTCTTGTGGGTAATTGATGAAGACGATGATCTTGAGGTGGCTCCAAGATTTTTATCAGAGAGAGAAAGAGAGACTTTGTGTTGTTGGGGAAGTAGAAGAGGAAGAAGAAGAGAATTTATAGAAAGTTTGAGAACAGAGGAGGGAAAGGTTTCGTTTTGAGTGTAACGACAAGTTTTTAGAGTATTCAGATATTTTTGTAATACACGAATATACCCTTTATACTTATGGTTTGTGTATGGGTAATTTCGTCAAAATATCGGAGAGGCGGTGCATGAGCTCATTAAAGATCAGTTTAAGGTTTTAAAATTAAGTTAAGTAAATCGTTTGAGGTTATATAGTATTAACTAATGATAATTTACTGGAAAAAATCTAATGTAAATATTTTTTTCCATAAAAATTGTTTAAAGTTTTAAGTTTTTTTATACTCTTTCCGATCTTTTATAAGTGATGTTTTAGGAGAATGTATATAGATTAAAAAATCATTTAATTTTTATTTATTTCTAAACTAAAACATCATTTATTATCTAATCAACCAATAAAAATCAATTTACAGAATATAAATCGTCAAAACCAATAAAAAATAATTAATTTTGCATTAAAAATAAAAATATCATCAATTTAAAAACAAAATTATAAATTTAAAACATCAGTTATAAAAGAACGGAGAGAGTAATTTATATTGTTTATTCAAACGATGTTAAACAAACTGTCTTCACTGCGATCACTAAAATCTATGACTATAAAGGGACCAAGTGTAAGGCTTTAGGTGTTACGTTACGTTAAGGTAGCAAATATCTATTTTGAAATAGTTAGTATACACGTATTCAATTATTATCTTGATAATTTATCAATTTGTTTAAGATTAAATTGTATACAAAAAATATGAAACGTTCATTTTTTTGTTGTTATTGCCTCATATGTTCAGACCATAAGATATTATATAATAATGTTATGAATTTCTCTAAAAAAAGTTTAAAATAATAATAATTATTAATTTTAGGATATGAATCATAAATTTGTGCGTTTCAAAATTTTGAAGTATACAAAAATACAACATTTCATGTTTTATTTTCCAAAATTCTCTTCTAAAATGGTTAGGAGAGAATTTTAAACGGTTTAATCTAAAACTGAGGAAATAGTTTTACGAATTTAGTTTGGGTTGGCTGATTTTATAGCCATAAACTAGTTGCATTCTCAGATTTTTCCCCCAACCTTTTTGCCTCTGAAAATTCCACCATAAACTTAGATAATTCTCACAATTGCAACATGTACTTTCGGATTCATCTTTAAAACTACGCCTCCAATTGAACCGGCCAATAAACCGGTACCACATAACCCGGTTTGATTTAATTCAAATTTAACCAAATTTAAACCTGATTTTGACCCGAATCTTCTTCCTCTTCACCCGATTTTGACCAGAATTTGTTTTCTTCTTTTTCATCTTCATTCCCAGAACGACCAATAATCCCAAAACCCATCACAATCAAATTTGCAATTATTCTCCCAGTCTGTGAAATAAAGAAATAAACGAGATAAATCTCTCAAAAAATAAAAACAGAAAAACTAGTTTGATTGTAGATCTAGATAGAACAGTCCCCAAATAAATCGAAAAACCAAAAATTTCAAACTATTGTTAAAAACAAAATTATCAATTCAAAGGAAGAACAAACGACAGTAGAATTTGGTTTTGACTGGAGAAAAGGCTTGTTGGTGAAATTCTACTTTTGATTTTGACTTTTTTTCCGGCGATGCCAACGCTGGTGATTACGGCGAGAGAATGCTTGACGGAGGAAGCTGCTCATGCTCTCGACGATGCTGTTGCTGTGGCTCGAAAAGGCTTGTTGGTGAAATTCTATTTTTGATTTTGACTTTTTTTTCCGGCGATGCCAACGCTGGTGATTACGGCGTGAGAATGCTTGACGGAGGAAGCTGCTCATGCTCCCGACGATGCTGTTGCTGTGGCTCGTCGGAGAAGCCACGCCCAGACGACGTCTCTTCATGAAGAGGAAGAAGAAAAAATAAATCGGGTCAAAATCTGGTGAAGAAGAAAAGATTCGGGTCAAAATCGGGTTTAAATTTGGTTAAATTTGAATTAAATCAAACCGGGTTATGTGATACTGGTTTATTGGCCGGTTCAATTGGATGCGTAGTTTTAAGGATGAATCTGAAAGTACATGTTGCAATTGTGAGAATTATCTAAGTTTATGGTGGAATTTTCAGGGGCAAAAAGGTTGGGGAGAAAAGCTGAGAATACAACTAGTTTATGGCTATAAAATCAGCCAACCCATTTAGTTTCGGCTTAGTAATTCTTAATAAAATTTTAAAGACCCTCCCTAATTAAATACTATAAATTTTGCTATATTTTGGTACATTTTCCAAAGTACTGGTATTTTAAAATAAAATAAAAACTTGTCTTTATGGTATTTCTCTTTGATTTTATTTCATGTTACTATATAAAAAAGAATTTTCAATATTCAAGAATTTTATTTTCTCCTCCTTTACGGACTTACAATATTTCCAACCACGGTTTTGATATTCCTGCCATCAATGGTTGTCACGAATCAATGAGTAATTTACATGTGACAACTCAGTTTGTAAGTTGAGCTATAATCAGAACATAAGTATCAGTTCCAAGAAAGTATTGAAAACGCTTTTTTAGTATCTGAAAATCTTATATCGTTAATTACCAAAATTCATTTGTTGAAATAGATCGTCGTAAGCCAAAGGCAATACAATGAATAAAGTTAAATTTCATAATTATTACTTATCGTTTTGGCAACAATAACACGAACAACACGATGTATCGTTTGTCATTTTCATTCGTCATCGATGCTAACGACAATAAAAAGAACAGGATCTATATATAGTATTAATATATAATAATATATATGTGTATGTGTATGTAATGTTAATTTGGACCGTTGAAATAAAAGAAGCTCGGGTCACATGTTGGACGTACAGGCTTCACCATTGATGTAACCTCGCAAATGGAATTCTCACCGTAGAAAATATCACAAGAGGAAAATTACAAAACATAACAAAGTTGTTGAACACATGCAACTGTCATTACACGACAAACTCTCTCTCTTCACCAACACTGATTCATAGAACACATATGTCCATTTGCATGTGTATATGTGTGTGTTTATAGGTCAGGTAATAAATTTGGTTCATATTCGACGGCTAGGAAAATTTTCAGGAAAGTTCGTATAATATTGGGGAAAATCAACGATTCATCAGAAATATCGCTTTCCAAATTGTTCACTTGATGGATTTTTCTGCATGCGCGCGCGGTTGCTCCGTGAAATATGAGTCGTTGATTCATTTTACTATTAGACATTGAAATCGTCATGAATTGGTAATACAATAGAGTTATTGTTCATCGTTTACCCAATGTTAATTAAAATTGTTAAAACAACTCAGATGATAAGGGGAAAAATTACCTTTCTAAGAAATAAAGAATTCAGTTTCACAAAATAAAAATTAAAATAAAAATAAAAGAATTCTAAAAACACTCCATTTGTAGATTTTCTCTTAAACAATTAACAATAATTTGTATCTGTGTTTATTACTCCATTTCTCTCATTTTATAAGATGTTTGATTAATATGTTTTTTTTTGTCTACTTTATAAGATGTTTCACAAATTTTTTATATTGTGATATTTTTGACGATTTAAATTTTGCAGTCTTTTTATGATTGGTTGATTTTTGTTTTTTTTTTAATTATCAATTTATGGTTAGTTTTAAAAAAGAGTTTCTTAATCTTCACATTTTTATCTAAAATATTTTATATTTTGAAACATAGGGAGTACAATATTCTAGAAGCAGCGTAAGACTTTTTAATATAATTTGTAAATATTATTTCTTAACTTTTATTATTTTTACTGTTAAATTTTATAAATTGTAATATTCTTAGGTTTATAATGATCAAACCTAAAAAGATAAATAAAAAAAGTTCAAAGTTCATTTATCTCATTGGCAACTGGACAACACCAACTATTGATATTGAATCTCAAGTCGTTTTCGTTGAAACTAGAACTAGGAGAGTAGTCGGGCTACGCCCGGATATATATATATATATATGAGAATTGACATTTTTTTAAGTTAGTTTACTTAATATTTATTTTTTAGATTCTTTTGTATGTAATGTTGTTGCATAATCATGTGAACAAAAGAATTGTTATATACAATTTTTAATTAATATTATCTAGAGTTTTTATTTACAAATTAAAATTCAGTAGTTGTGTTTTGTCTCAAAGTAGTGGTTTTGGCAAAGTAAACACAAATCTAGAAAGTATAAAGTTGGGAGCCCCAAAAAGTAACTACTATATGCGATGACGAATTGACGATATCTACACTACATAACTTAATTTTTTTTTTTTGTCATCTGAAAAATATATTGAAATCCACAAGGGAATCGTCTTCAGGATATACATCGAAGCAGTCACCCACAGGACTGAGACAACCTACTTACATATCTTAAATATTCCCAAGTAAATTGTAAGGAGCTTAAAAATAAAACTATAGGGAGTCGATAACAAATCACATTATATTTGTTCTACAAAGTCACTTCCAATGTTTCATCTTTGACCATCTTTCTCCTCATTATCCTTTTTTTTTTTTTTTAACTTTAAATTTCCATTAATTAAAAGAAACAAATTACAAGACCCAAAGGCCCAAACAAGGCACGCAGGCCCAACATACATGACAAAAGCCGAACCAGGCACGCAGGCCCAACATACAAGGCAAAAGCCGAAGGGACTCGCACGCCCAAGAAGGAGGAGGAGACTGAAGCACAAAAGCTAACAGGCCTAAAGGAAATCCCTGAGGCCCAAAGAAGAAACCACCTGAGACAGAGAAGGGAAAAGATCACTAGAAGATGGAAAACCATGTAGCTAACAGAGTTAACGCCGGTGGGATGGTAGGCTGATCTCTAGAAAGAGGATCGAGTCGCGCTCTGACTAACACTTTTATTTCCTTGATGATCACAGCAGCAGTCCTAGGAGTAGCGAGGTGAATCCGTTGATTCCTCTCACGCCAAATGAGATAGATAGATGCTTGGTAGAGCAATTTGAGGATTAAAGCAACGTTCTTGTTCCTCGAGGAAGTTTTTAGCCACAAAAGGCAGGCCATGAACTGAGGTGGCGGTTGGTGATTAGTTCTTTGGGTGAAGTGAAGCCAGATTTCGTGGCTGAAGCTGCATTCAAAGAACAAATGATCCCTGGACTCGTTCTGGGAGTTGCAGAGGATACATATGGCAGGGACAGCAAGACCCCATCTTCTCAATCTGCTCATTATCCTTTGAGCCACAAGTTAATACATAAACAAACTAAAATAAAAATGTTTGAACAACTATTCTGGATAAGAGTTTACCCGTCGTTAAAAGTGGCAGCTATAACCTCTACAATGGATACTCATGCTTTTCTTCATAGGAGTGGAAACCAGTGCAAAAGTTGAGAAGCATATTTGACCAATAATCCTCACCCTATGATATGTCTCTTCATTAAGTTCTAAGACGTTGTGATTCAACAGAAATTTCAGATATAAGAATTGATATGATTCAGTTTTGTTGTTTTACTTTTGAATTTTTTTTTTTTTTTTTGTCAACAACTTTATTAGATTAGCTTAAAAAAGTCAATTCTGAAGGATATTGTTTACATAGGTAATAAGATGCGGTTGAGTACGCCTTTTGATCTAGTAGATAAGGAATTGATTAATAATTTTTTTTTTATCTAAGCGTTAGTGGAAGGTGGCTGCTTGAAAATGGATTCCAATGTCTTCAGAGTTTCCATCTTAGCCGATCAAGATCCTTTGCAACATGGTCATCTTTTGACACTTCTTTTTTTCTTTCTTTTTTTTTCTTTATTGCAACATAGACCTAGTAAAAGATCGAAGATGAAAGAAGTATCTTAACCACAAAGCTTAACTGAGATAGGGAATTCAAATTGAGTGTCGAGTTTACAATAAGTATGAGGGACATAAGGCTCACACTGAGTGGCTACTGTTATTTCCCCTATGGTTTGAGATGTGAAACATAATCGATTGATTCCATTGATTCCGTTCAGCTTCAATCGTCTGTTTGTGTTGACATCTCAAAAATGTAAGTCAAGGTCCACTTTCATAACATAGATTAATTACATAGACTAACCTAAGCATTTACCTTGTTTTTGTTTTGTATCTTATATATATGAACGCAAATCAGTTGCAAGATTCCATCAAGGACATGGAATTCTTCAAATAGGGAGATCAGATACAATTAAGACCTGTAAAAGAAAGAAGACTAATTAAAAACATACCATTTTCACAAATAGTGACCGGGAGATTTTTTTTGTGCATGATTGATCACTGGATTTATAAGGACATAAACATAAATTTCATTGATATCACCTCACTTTTTAGTACAGTGAGACAAAATCTGAAGCATACATATCAGTGATAGAGTTAGAAGGCATGGACTCACGACTCTGTGGATATGCAAATCAGATTCACAAAGAGTAACATCCCAACATGTAGAAGTAGGGGATACCTTCTTATTTGATAAGTAAGAAAACCTGAATAATTTTAATGAAAACCCATGAATAAAACAGAACAAAAAAAGGAAGAGAGTAAACTTATGCTCTTTCATCTTCTGGAGAAAGGATCCATGGAGGATGTCTTTGAGTCGAAGGATCGTTAAGAAGGTCGAAGTTGTTGAAAATCATTACCGTATGGTCTCTCTGGACGCCGATCACAGATCCGTAAGCCCTAGGGTTCTGCTAGAACATTCTTTTGTAGCTTTTGCAGAGCCATTCTCGTTTGCGCAGGAGGAAGCTGGAGGATTAACCCTAAAATTTAACCGATGATTACCATAGATTTGACGGTCTTTAATAGATTTGACATAGGTGAAGGAGTCTTGATGAATTTTAAGAAGAAAAGTAAGAAGGTCATGAGGCGTCGTTTAGATGAGAAAATACAAACGTTATATTTGAGGCTTGCAACACATAATCTCAATTAGTAGCTTGGATTTTCTTATGATTGTGATTGGTTTTTTTTTTTTCTTTAATTAGATAGCTGACGTGGCATATGGAGAGATTGATTTTGAAAATCTGACGTGGATAGCTTGAGAAGTCTCAAACAATTCTTTTTATGAGTAAGAGATGTATTATATATCCTGCTACCATTCTCTTTTTCTTCAACAGTGAGAAGTATAGTAACTAAAAAGGTATGGGCCTGATGAGAAGAAAAAAGGTATGTGCCTTATGGCAATATATGAGAATTGTTTTAAATAAGTTTTGCATTTTATGGTCACTTAACAATATCGTTTCCATTCCTTCTTTGCTACTACTTTATCTACAAATTCGTTACGTAGGTTTAACACTAACAAATTCCTAATAGACACAGATATTAATAAATGGGCCGGATCATATATGCTAGACAAATGTTTAGACAAATGTTTACGAGAAAATTTTCGTAAAAGGTACCTTTTGAAACTATAATTTGTGAAATTAGTGAAACCATTCCAATATCATTGCAAAGACAATATGAAAATTAATTTGTACACACTTCTGAAAAGACATATCTCGAATGAAAACATTAAGATTGATATCTCACTATATGCTCTATATATTATTATATAAACAATGGCATGGGAAATTGAAATGAAAAATAATTAAGCAAGGACCTTGCTTGATCTTGAGAATCTTGGTGACCATGTATTACACAATAGAGAAGCTTTTAAAGAGAGTTTCTTCTTTAGGTTTTGTTTTGGTGATTCTCTTTCCATTTCTTTGCTGCTTTCAACTTCTCCAAATGCCTCCATCGCTGATTTCAAATCTATATTTCTAAAACACATTTCATTAGGATTTATGTTGTCAAAGATTTATATTAGTTTTATGCATCAACCAATCAAGTAATACATTTCAATGAGGAGTAATAATATGTGGAAATCATTTTCTTATTATTGACAGAAAGTTAAATATAATAGAGAAAAAAAACACTTGCCTTGAAATGGCCACGATGAGTTTGGCTCTAAAACGTTGTTGCTCGTCTTGAATTCATGTAGCTGCAAAATTCCATTAACCGGTTAAAATCTAACCAAAATCGATCAGTCGTTTTAATGTTTTTTGATCATCTGATTTATTGAATCATCGAAACAGAGTAGAAATGATGAAATCCATAGAAACAGAGCACATCAACGTTGTAACTAAAAAAACCATTGTTTCTAATTGTTTCCAAAAAAAAAAAAATTCTTACCCAACTAGGTGCACTACTGGATGAACTATCCCAACCGATATGTGACACGTGTCGAACATCAGTCGGATAACCAATTTCCATCTCTTCCTCCTCCTCCACATCTACAAAATTTAATCCATTTTTGTAATCATTAGAATGCATTTTCATTTCCATTTAAAGATAAAACTAAACAAGATTAGAAGTTTGATCGATTTACCAAAAATGTCGGAGAAACATTTGAAGCTCTTGTTATAAATCCCTTTGAATCTTGTAGCCATGCTCAAATCAAACACAACAATAAAAATATTTCTACTTATATAAAGAACCGAAACACTACTATAATAATGTTAAAAAGAACAAAATAAAGTTTGGTATAGAGAGCAATGAATCGAACAGAAGAAAAGAAACAGAAATGATTGAAGAGGATGATGAAAATGAAGAAGAAAGAGAAAGAGACAAAATACTCTTTCGTTTGAGATTGGAATAGTATTTAAAGACAAATAAAAAATGGAAGGAGACATGAAAGAGTAGTGGTAATATATAAATAAATATGAAGGTATATATATTCTTGATCAATTATTGGAGAATATAAAATTTGTATATATTTTAACGGAAAACTGAAAAACGAATATCTTATCCGACCAAGGACAAGGAGAATAGAGTTTTCAGTTTTGTTTACCGATGTTATGTATGAGACAATAATTAAGTAAATTAGTTAAAGGTTTAGGTAATCCATTCCACGAGTTTTAGCTCAACTACCAATTCCATCCGTTTACTAGTTACATCCACTCCAATACAACTGTTCAAAAATTGGACTAGAATGGGTTTACGAATTTAATGATTTAAATCTTAAATCTAAATTGTCGTAAACGATTAGAGAAAAAAAAAAAAAAGATAAACAGAAGATTTATAATGATTCGTTTTAATGTGTTGTTTCACTCCACAATTCAACAAAATGTTAGCTTACTCATACCGTGACGATCATATTTTAAGAATAGACAAAATTTCAGTGGCGTTTAAGCAGTATATTTTGTCTAAATGGCATGTAAGTGGTCTAAGCACTCTAGGTATTTTCCTCGTCTAATACATACTTTTATATGTATAAGTAAATGTTACGTATGCCTGCCTAATTCTTCAAAGGTTTTCTTTCAATTATAATACTGGATTTGGACAGTATAACAACTAGAATTTGGAGTTGAAAAAGTAAGAAATTAATAGACTAAAAAAGTGAAGCAAACTTTTATCCTTTTAACTAAACAAAATATCTTTTAATATAAAATACAATCATTTGTTTTCCTTATAACTTTAAAGATGTAGTTAATTAATTATCTTATTTAAAAATCATGATATATCATTAATCTTATATTATAATGTATCATATAATATTTTCTTATAACTTTTTAAACTGCTTAAAATTGTTTATATTTTGATTAAGCATTTAAACTATTTGTAATGTCCTCATGACACATAGCGTTTCTTAACAAAATTACAATGAGTCCCACACAGCTGTGGTCCAGTGGTAGTTGAGAATGGGAAAATGTTGGAAAGAACTAACCCAGGTTCGATCCACGCTAGAAACAAAAAAAAAACATATTTGTGTGGGAAGTCTGAACTTGGGCCAAAAGTCCAAAGCAGTTTACCTGGTACTCTAGTAACATGCGATCTGGCTACCCCTGGCATTAGTCGGAAAACATTCCAAACTCGGGACAGACAGTGTGGTGACTCTTCGGGGAATAGTCCACTCTGAAGCACTTCAGTGCGTTTCTACCGGGGCTGACTGGATCAGCCGATAGGGTTTATCAAAAAAAAAACAATTACAATGAGTGTGAATTTGTTAATGTAGTTCTTAGAATATATTTTTTTATAAACCAAAAATAAATATTGTGGTAGAATATTTCATATAGAAAATGAATATGGATCCTAATATTTTGACCCAAAATCATTTATATTTCTCTAATGAAGTGGTCTCATTCTGGGCTCAGAAAGAGGATTCATATAGTTCACAAAATAAAAAAATGAGGGTTCAAACCTTGATATGGTTTAATGCCATGAAGGAAAGATATGATCGAATCTTAGCCATTCGAAGAAATTAACCACCATATATAGTGGTTAACAACTAGTGTAAAGGTCTCTTGGTTTTATAAAATTGGTTCAACGATAGTATAATTTTCTCGCCTTTGATTAATTTTCATTCATCAACTAAACCAATATGACAATATATATGCAATGCAATCAAAGATTTGGTCCAACAACTGGAAAAACTATAGTAATCTGAAAAGATGATGGGAAAAAACTAGAATAACTGATTTATATTTAAGTACAATTACAGTTTCGTAAGTCTTCACTTAATCTATAGTAACTGGCTAACTGCATAATAGATGATTATTTAAAGATATAATTAAATTAAATTTCTAATGCAATAAATCTTGGGGGTTTTTCAAATGATTTGCTAGCATTTGAAGAAAATAAGATCCACAAATCTAAAACAGACAAAAAAATTGGAAGTTAACGGATAAAGCTATCCGAGCATTAAAAAACATAAATTCCAAATCATATGAATTTTTATTATTCACAATTTTCAAATACATGCCTCTAAACATCTTTACTTTATGCTAAAGTAGTTAACAAAAGACTTTGCTTTGATTAACAATAATAACTAATAAAGCTGTCATTTATTATTATATTAAGCATAACTAATTAATGACTAATAATATATTCATAATCCATACAAGACGCAACAAAAAAATTCTATTGCTGTCAAATCAAATGATTAGCCTTAATCTTTTCTATATAGATTTCGAAAGCTACACATATTGAGTTGTGGCCTTCACGTTTTCAAGATATATGTGTGTATAAATTTTATGTATATGCAATCGTCATTGTCTTAAATTGTAATAACATACAATGTGACTGTGTGAGACAGGCTGTGTGTTTTTTTTTTTTATGTAGGTTGAAAATTTGTGCTTAGTCACTTTCAAGACACCTCGTGCCTTTGGGTTAAATCCATTATTCCCGTAGAAAAATTTTAATTTTTAAATATTTATTAGCCTAAATTTTACTACTTAAATAGTATTTTTGAAATTTTTGCAAACCTTAATTATGGTAGACTAGTGATTTTTTTGTTGTGTTAGTCAAGAATTATCAATTTAAATTTCTACTACAAATTAAAAATTAGCTTATTTTTTAAACTCCCAACTATCAAAATTTTTTAGTTAAACATGTCTATCCGAAATGATATATTGATATGAAACCTAAAATAATATATATGAAATATAGACCAATTTACTAGTGATCAATTAATTTTCAAATTGTAATTCCATTAAGGGGGGTGTATTGAATTAAATATTTGGAAGGGTTTGGTGGAATTTCTATATTTTAGGTTTTGGAGTGATTTGAATAAAATTTTAGGATGGTTGAGTTGATTTGTTTGTTTTTTTTAAAAAAAAAACAAAAATCATTGTTGGGGTCGGATTTCATCCATCCTTTGAGACCGAGCCAAACTTCAACACCTCGGGTTATCCTGCTAGTCAGCTCGGGTACCCTGCCAGTCAGTCTGCCAGTCAGCTCGGGTATCCTGCCAGTCAGTCTGCCAGTCAGCTCGGGTACCCTGCCAGTCAGTCTGCCAGTCAGCTCGGGTACCCTGCCAGTCAGTCTGCCAGTCAGCTCGGGTACCCTGCCAGTCAGTCTGCCAGTCAGCTCGGGTACCCTGCCAGTCAGTCTGCCAGTCAGCTCGGGTACCCTGCCAGTCAGTCTGCCAGTCAGCTCGGGTACCCTGCCAGTCAGTCTGCCAGTCAGCTCGGGTACCCTGCCAGTCAGTCTGCCAGTCAGCTCGGGTACCTTGCCAGTCAGTCTGCCAGTCAGCTCGGGGTACACAGTCAGCTCGGGGTACACTGCCGAGCCTTATACTGCAGTTACCCCGAGGCAAAGTCTCAGTGCTACCCGAGGCTCAGTGCTACCCGAGGCAAAGTCTCAGTGCTACCCGAGGTGATATGTGTATTGTTCCCGAGGCAAAGTCTCAGTGCTACCCGAGGTGAAATGTGTATTGTTCCCGAGGCGAAGTCTGCAAAGTCACCCGAGGCGAAGTCTTCATCATCACCCGAGGCAAAGACTTGATAAATATTCATCTTCAAAGTATCATTTCCAAACAAGGCATCATTTCCGAAGGGTCATTTCCGATAAACCCGGAAATGATAAAGGAGAATCACGAAGGATCAACTTAAATCAGGAAATCTTCCAAAAAACTCCGAAGAATAAGGAAATTATCCTGATCCGCGATATTCTACACCGACTTCAAGATAAATGGAAATCTTCCGAGAATATCGCTGGAGAGGCGGTTTATCACCCCTATATAAAGAGACTCAAGGCTCTCACAGAACAAAAAGCAACATCGCTCTAGAATTTACACTACGCAAAGCTCTCACAGCACAAACATCTTTTTCCTTTTACGATCAAACTCTTGTACGATCAAAGTCATCTTTTTCTTAATAATATCAAGAACACCATCTTTGGTTACAATCGTTTCTGTTGTTCTTTGAGAATTCACGATTATCGTATCCCTAAAATAAAACCCTAGACAAATCTTGATTGTGTTAGTTTCGACTTCCACAGTTTGGCGCCGTCTGTGGGGATTACTTTAGAATTCTCTTACCCTAAGAACGCGAGACTCGAATACCAGAGAGGATGGTAAACGAAGACGATCGTCAGATACCGCCAGCCAGAGGAGGGAACCCTAATGCTCTGAACCCTCAGAATCCTCAAGCCGATCCGACAATCTTAGCAGCCCTAGCCGAACTGAAGGATATGATGGTTAAATTCCAGAAGAAAGCTGACGATCAAGAGAAAGCTAACAAAACCTTGGCGCAGCGAGTCGACGAAATCGCAACACGTGGGCAACAAAAAACCACGCGTTTCCAGACTCGGCCGCCACGAGCTCGGAGGGACTTGCCTGGCATCAACCCAACGAGACTCACGTTCGCGACACCAACCGGCAACACCGGAGTCGCAACCCGAGCCGACCCTGCCAGATGCGAGAACCAAGATGATCCCACCGAGCCAGACGCAGTGGACTTGACGGACGAGCCAGATGATCTGCAAGATGAGCGTACCCGAGCCGGAGCTAACTCCGCCGAGCGAACAGATCTCACTGACGATGAAGAAACTGAGGAGAACGTAAGATGGGCCGAAGAATCCGAAAGGGAGGACGAACTCAGCAAGATCCGAGCCTCCCTAGCCAAGGCGGAAGCTGATATGAAGCTCGTCAAAACCCAGATACATAGCGTTTCATCCTCTGCACCAAACATCGACCGAATTTTAGAAGAATCTCGGAATACGCCCTTCACCAAAAGAATTTCCGAAACGACGATGTCCAATCTGGGGAAGTTCAAAATCGACTCCTACAACGGATCAACCAACCCGAAGTGTCACATTAAATCTTTCGTGATATCCGTAGCCCGAGCCAGGTTCAAGCCCGGGGAGAAGGATGCAGGTCTATGCTTGCTGTTCGTGGAACACCTCAAAGGACCCGCATTAGAGTGGTTTTCTAAATTGGAACGAAACTCGATTGACAGTTTTGACAAGCTGTCGACACTATTCCTCAAACAATACTCCGTCCTCATCGACCCCGGAACCTCCGACGCGGATCTGTGGTCCCTATCTCAACAGCCCACCGAACCGTTGAGAGATTTCCTCACAACCTTCAAATCGACGCTAGCTAAGGTCGAAGGAATTACAGATGTAGCCGCTCTTTCGGCTTTGAAGAAAGCTCTCTGGTACAAGTCAGAATTCAGAAAAGAGCTGAACCTATCCAAACCTACTACAATTCGCGACGCGCTGCACCGAGCCTCAGATTTCGTCGCCTACGAAGAAGAAATGGAGCTACTAGCGAAGAGACACGAGCCGACAAAGCAAGCATCCCGAACCGAGAAAGCACAAACAGGACTGCAGAGCCAGAAGAAGCCGGATCAGAGTGAAACGTACACGCACTACGAGGGGCACGATTTCTCAGGAGCCCACAACTATCAAGTCGACGTAGGCCGTGGGCAAGGAAGAGATTCATTCACTTGGAAAAGATGTCAACCCCCAGGTGACGAAAAAGAATACTGCGAGCATCACAAGACCATCGGGCATCACACTTCCAGATGCAGGAGCCTCGGAGCAATATTAGCGGCCAAATTTCTAGCCGGAGAGCTTGGGACGAACATAACCCTCAAAGACCTACAGCCAGAACAAGTTCAGCCCGAACAGGTGGACACAGCAAGGGGTCCCGAGCCAAGGGAGCCAGAGGCTCCGAAGAGAGTCCGGGGAACACCCGACGAGGAGCGTGACGGAACACGACAAAGAATCTACATGATAATGGGAGGATCAGCGTTTTGCCCCGACACCGTAGCCGCGATCAAAGCCTATCAGAGACGAGCCAAAGCGACCGATGAGCCTGAGGTAGAGATGACGAATCCTAACCCCATTGCCGTCACAATTGGTTCCGAGGAGGCCGAGACTATCCCAGTTGTGGAAACACCTCAGGAAATACTACCGCTAAAAACCTAAGGTACGCATAAGCTTGAACTACGGGGTGGCTTGATCCCCGAAAAGGGTACGTAGGCAGCTCGTCCTCGGACGAGTTCAGCTACCTCCCCTTATCAAAAAGGGGGGGGGAGAGTGGGGTCCGTATATCCATACTCCCACTCAAACTTTATCAATTATATGTTTCCTATACTCCTATTCAAATTTTATCAAACTATATTTCTAAGTATACACTTCGGGTTTTACTAAACCTACCTCGGTCTTTACCCCGAAACTCGCCTCGGGAAATCAACACGGTCTAAACTCCGTTCTGTTCGTTTGGGCGATGGCCACGCCCGCGAACTAAATTCATCTACACCTCCACGGTTACAGCGCGCTATATAAGCATTCGAGACAATCTGGTCGAAGATATCCGACCAAAGATGAAATTGTCTTCAGAAACCCCAGTAAAATCTTAACACTGGTGCCCCAGTTCGCTTCTAAGCACTGGTTATCGATTGAATCGAATCGGGTCGCGACCGTGAACGTTCAAATCTTTCTGCTAAAACCCAGTTTATCTTAACATTGGTACCCATCTTTCGCTCCGGCTGCTAAAACCCAGTTTATCTTAACACTGGTACCTATCTTTCGCTCCGGCTACTAAAACCCAGTTTATCTTAACACTGGTATCTATCTTTCGCTCCGGCTACATAAATTCTTTTTTACTTAGGACAAAAAGATGTTTTGATACGGAAACTATTCAAAATCATTGTATTCTCTTCGAAGACAAGGATCTTTGAAAATAGCGTTTGTATTTACTTTGCAAAAATACAACGACAAAGTCATCCATGCACAATCTTACACTACAACCAAAAAGGAAGAAAAAGGATGGTTCTAAGAGTGCCGCCTCAGGTTCACTGGCGACTCGAAGCAGAAGTTAACATCTCGGTCGACTCATTCATGAAGCTCGTCACACTTGCTCCCAAGTCAACGAGCTGGGGGGCTAACTGTTGGGGTCGGATTTCACCCATCCTTTGAGACCGAGCCAAACTTCAACACCTCGGGTTATCCTGCTAGTCAGCTCGGGTATCCTGCCAGTCAGTCTGCCAGTCAGCTCGGGTATCCTGCCAGTCAGTCTGCCAGTCAGCTCGGGTACCCTGCCAGTCAGTCTGCCAGTCAGCTCGGGTACCCTGCCAGTCAGTCTGCCAGTCAGCTCGGGTACCCTGCCAGTCAGTCTGCCAGTCAGCTCGGGTACCCTGCCAGTCAGTCTGCCAGTCAGCTCGGGTACCCTGCCAGACAGTCTGCTAGTCAGCTCGGGTACCCTGCCAGTCAGTCTGCTAGTCAGCTCGGGTACCCTGCCAGTCAGTCTGCCAGTCAGCTCGGGTACCTTGCCAGTCAGTCTGCCAGTCAGCTCGGGGTACACAGTCAGCTCGGGGTACACTGCCGAGCCTTATACTGCAGTTACCCCGAGGCAAAGTCTCAGTGCTACCCGAGGCTCAGTGCTACCCGAGGCAAAGTCTCAGTGCTACCCGAGGTGAAATGTGTATTGTTCCCGAGGCAAAGTCTCAGTGCTACCCGAGGTGAAATGTGTATTGTTCCCGAGGCGAAGTCTGCAAAGTCACCCGAGGCGAAGTCTTTAGTGTCACCCGAGGCAAAGTCTTCAGAGTGACCCGAGGCGAAGTCTTCATCATCACCCGAGGCAAAGACTTGATAAATATTCATCTTCAAAGTATCATTTCCAAACAAGGCATCATTTCCGAAGGGTCATTTCCGATAAACCCGGAAATGATAAAGGAGAATCACGAAGGATCAACTTAAATCAGGAAATCTTCCAAAAAACTCCGAAGAATAAGGAAATTATCCTGATCCGCGATATTCTACACCGACTTCAAGATAAATGGAAATCTTCCGAGAATATCGCTGGAGAGGCGGTTTATCACCCCTATATAAAGAGACTCAAGGCTCTCACAGAACAAAAAGCAACATCGCTCTAGAATTTACACTACGCAAAGCTCTCACAGCACAAACATCTTTTTCCTTTTACGATCAAACTCTTGTACGATCAAAGTCATCTTTTTCTTAATAATATCAAGAACACCATCTTTGGTTACAATCGTTTCTGTTGTTCTTTGAGAATTCACGATTATCGTATCCCTAAAATAAAACCCTAGACAAATCTTGATTGTGTTAGTTTCGACTTCCACAATCATTAGTGATTTGGTGAGACTTATTGAAAGAATTTGGGAGAATTTAGTAAAAAAGAAAAGAAGAAGTCAACGACTCATTCCTCTTTTTTTTTAATAACTATGTTTTTCTTTTTTATTATCTTCTCCTTTGCCAAACGTACGGTGTGTCACATGACTCACATTTTTTTAGACGTATCTCTACCTCTGGATTCAATTTAATGATCAATCAATAACCAATAGTCTCAAGTCTCAACAAGTCAATGGAAATAATAAACAACAATCTAAAGATATAACATAAAACGTATAACATCATGATTCCATATTCATAGCATCTGTCCACATGTTCTCTGCTATTGTTGCTCTCCAATTATTAGCAAGTACTCTTTGTTGTTCTTGAGTACCGTGAACCTCTTCATACGCATTATTTTCATCATCACCGCTTTCATCAACACCATTTTCTTCGAGAACGTCTTCTTCAGGAAGAAACACGTCTAAACGACATTCCTTACGAAGATAATTATGTAAAACAGCATATGCAAGTACTAACTCTGCTTGCGTCTTATATGGAAAGGGAGGTGCATATTTGAACATGAGAAATCTTGGTTTAATCTGGAATCAAGAAGAGACATAGCAATGAGAATCGGTCATGTCGTGTTCCGGTAACGATTCGTCATTGCTGTTATAAGTGGATTCGATTGGATACTTGAGAATGGTTGATATGAGAGAGTGAGAGAAAACTTGAAAGTAAAATCGAGATCGAGAGAGATAGAAAGACAAGAAAGAAGAGAGAAAATTGAAAAAGATAGAAAGACGAGAAGGAAGAGAAAAAATTGAACCAGTCGTTAGTATGTTTTTTTTGGACTTTCTTTTTAACCAAATACCACCTCTATTGTTTTGTTATTATTTTTGCACTAAAAAAGTGTTCAAAGTCTCTCCAAATATCTATTTTCAGTATTTTTCTTAAAAAAAATTGTGAAATTTGAATAACAGTGGATTTGCTTTAGTTTTTATAAATTCTTAATTGAATAACAAGAGATTTGAAATTATTTGAAGTGATTTTATATAAATTCCAGTTTCAATAACATGGAATTTGGGAAGAGATTTTAAAATCATTAATTGAATAACAAGTGATTTTAACAAAAAAAAAAAAACCAAAATTTTTAAAAATCACTGTTTCAGTACACTCCCCTAAATATAACATGATGTCAAAACCCGAACATGCGCCAATCCAACTCAAACCAAGATCAATATCTGACCTGAAATTGTCAGACCAATATGACCCCAAATAGATAAACCGAGATTTTTATCGAGATGAAAGGATAAAAAGATATCATCTCAAATGAGAGACCCAAAGACCAAAGTAATATGTAAGAAACATGGGTTGGATTAGCAAGGCTTCGACACATACACCCACTCAAGGCCCAAATCGAGAAACCCCAAAAAAGTTGTAAGAAAACTCATATGGATAGAGCTCATTTATTTCTCTTTAGCTAAATCACTTTTTTTGTGTGGGCTTGAAATGGAACAAATTAGATATTGTACAACCAATTCCGAAGAAGAAAGACTATATTTGGGCCAGCATTCTTTAATCGCAAACAGACGTCAAGCCTTATAGGAATCTACTCCCTGGTAGGCAAGAAAGCCCGTATAGCTCAACTGCACTGTGACCAGAAAGAGAAAAAAGAAAGAAAGAGAACTAGGCTAAGGTGATTGAGAAAGCTTATGTAAACCGCAACATAGAGGTTGTGAAAGAGATTAGGTTTGTAAAGGTTACTTTGATCATTCATAAAAAACCTCAACTGATTCTAACTTCAGTTTCTACGTTTATTTTAACATAGAAAACAACAAAAAATCAAAAACAGATATCACTTTAGCGAAATCTGAAACATTATCTGAAACATTTTTAATTTTCAGAAAATCTGTGTACATAAGTACATTGCAAATACAAACTAAAGGAGAACTTTCATTTGCGTGTGAAATTCATGATTTATGTTTACCATCAACAACTATAATTTGTTTAAAAAGCTGAAGATTGTAAATTCATTTGAATTAATAAAAAGAATAACTGCACAATAAACGTAAACAAACAATCAAAATCATAATCATGTAATTGAGAGGCATGCTTTGCAATTTTCAAGTTGAAATGATCTCACAAATGTGTGTACTCAATAAACAACGAAAAGCCCTATCAAGAAGAGACTTGGTTCCCACCTGCGCAAGCCTATGCATGTCAACTGGCTAAACCTAATCCGAAACTCCATCTCCATCACAAATTCATACTCGAACCCAAGTTTTACTTAGACTCATTCTCCAACAAAGAGCAAAACGAGTGGTAATAAATTTATAGAGGAACACAAATCCAAAAGAGCAGAGGACACAGTCAACGACGAACCAAAAGGTTCCATAATGCTTAAACAGTCACACTATCCTCAATCACAAAGTCCTTTTTCTGAATAGATGCAGTAAGCAAGACTAAAGGCACATAGAAACTCTAAGTGGAAATGTACCAATAAGAATCCTAGACTAATAGTACGCTACTATTTAATCGACTAAAGATCCCATATTCTTGCTCATATATGTTACTCATTCAGATAAATAACTTAACAAGGGACTAATGTAGCAGTAAGGAGTTTAAAGTAAACCATCTGAAATAGTAGTACTACACCGATTCAAAAGTATTTCAAATCGAAACACAAAACATCCAAAACATCATTACTCAATTCCCAGAACTGTTTGTTTCCAAAACTAAAGCCATTACCTTGTGAAACACATATCCTCAAGTGTGTCGATCGAAATCAACGCCAACTCGATGGCCAATACGGATGAATACCATATCCAGTCTTCCAATTATCCAAGTAAACAACTTTCTTCACAGCCCAGAACGATATGAACAAAGCCAAAAGCATAATCAATCTCTGTGCAGTAAGATTCTTCACTCGAACAAGCACATTGGTAACAAACGCCAAAAGCAATCCAACAACAGTATACAAGAATCCAACAGCAAATCCTTCAGCTCCAAGCTGCATTCCAGATCCTTGGTAGAAGAAGACAAGCTTATTCGGATCATTACGATCTTGAAGAAACATCGGCATTTTCCTGATAATGTTGTGCATTGTACCAGCAACGCTAAAGAAGTAAATGAAGATAGCACCAGATAACCAAAGTCTACTATCATGAAGAATAGTTTCTCCTTTTAGAACTCGTTTGATGATAAACGGAGTAGCGATAACGATCAACGCAACGATTACGCCGATCTGCGGTTTCGATAGAAGCGGTGGACGTTGAATAGGACCGACCTTGAGTTTAGTTCGTTGCTCGACGAACTCAGCCATTGATTCCGCTAATCTAGAGTAATCCGATTGATCCATTTGACCAGATTCATCACGTAGATTCGATATCGAAGGACTTACAAGACGAATGTGAGGTAAAGCGTTAACGCCAAAGAGCTGGAACGAAGATTGAGACTGTGAAAACTCGATCTCACAGAAGAAAAGCTTAGTTCCTTCAGATCCATTGTTGTTAGCGAGGAATGAAGCGGAGACGATACCGAATTCGCGACGGAGCTCTTGAAGACGAAGCTCGTTTTTGCTGTGAAGCTGAGTTGCGTCGAAGAAGACGAGTAACGAGTAAGGACGAGGAGTGGAAGCGGAGGTTAGGAATTTTGAGATTCCATGGTCATCGAGATGGATTACGCCTGATTCGCTTGTTGATCTGAGAGATACAAGTTCGTTTAGAAGATCTGAATCGGAATCTGAATCGGAAAACGAAGCTGCGAATGCGGATGATAGTGTTGCTACGAGGAAGAGAAGAGAGACGAGTTTTGATTTGACCGCCATTGTTGAATGTTGATCTCTCTCTCAGATTCGAGAAGAAGAGAAAAGTGAAAGAAAAAGGTATTTGCCGTTTACCAAAAAGCCTCTGGTTGGAGAAGAAGGTCTTCGAAGTTTTTGGGTTTTTTGGGTATCTCGCTGGTAGTCCTACGTGGAAGGTTTTTGTTGGTTGATGTATCCACGTGGATAGTTTCGATTCGTGGAATAAACTCTGATACCTATGAGTGAGGCTATGAGATTTTAGTATTTTACGAGACATTCGCCTTGTTTAATTTGTTTTTTTTTTTTTTTTTTTGTTAACTGGAATAAACTCTAATTTTTCTTAGCTCCAAAACAGTGAAATTTTAATTTAAAATAAGGCTAAGATTCAAGGTTAAGAACCAATTGGAGATTACTTTGTTTAATTTTAATAGATTAGCATTCGTGCAATGTAGTGTTTTGTCTTTGATAAAAAAAAAATCTTTCTGTTTCAAGTTATTTTGTTGGTAGATGTTTGTTTGGGAGGAGGTAGACCAATTGTTCTTAGTTAGAATCGGATGATGGATAATGAAGTTATTCTTGCTTTGGATTTAAAAGAGACTAATTACAAAAAAAAAATGACCGAATCCCTTTTTATTGATTATCGATTATCGAAATTTTTACATATATTATTAATAATGATACCACAATTTTTTTTAAAAAGTTTTTATCAACATCAATAATTTTTACCGAATCTCTAGTCGTTCCACCACGAAAACATCCTCCTTCACAACTTATTTTTCATCTTTTATTTTTCTCCTTTACCACTTATATTTTGGTATAGAATATCACACTCTTCCATCTTTTAAACCAAATTCTTCTTCAAATGTTTAGGTGCTTGTCTAACACCATCAATACAATTCACAACCATTATTATGGATACTTTGTAAAGGAGAGTTGGAGAGGTGTAGATTAAGGGTATTAATGTAACTAGGATGAAACCCGCGCTATGCCGCGGGTATGTTTTTGAATGTAATTTTTTAAAATGATATGTACCTTAAGCATCAATAGAGAATCATTCTTGTCTGTTCCTATCTTTTGGCAAGCTTAGATGAGTTGACGTCGTTGATGATTCTCTATGGAATTCTTTTTCTTTTTTTTCATGGAAGTTTGTATTTCTTATTTCATGGCGATGATAGTGCGTCTCATTCTGGTGTATGTGCTAACTTTATTTCCACAATTCCACTTACAAAAGTTGGTATCAGGAGAGTTTGTACAAATATTTGCAGGCTTTATGATATTCTTCTCGATTCTTGGTAAGCTTGTCTCTTATATAAAAATCCATTTAGAATTGAAGTAGATCCCATTAAGTAATCTTCTTATATATATCCAATGCAGGGAAGTTTGGGGCAGTATTCGCATCAATACGTGCTCCTATAAACGCTGCCTTGTACTGTCTCTTCTTTGCCTATATATGTAGGTAAGTATTGTTTCTAAGAAGAAGTGAATAATATAGTAGGGTGGGTAAATCTGATTTTCGACTTGGCTTTGAGTGAAGCTGCTCTCTTTATATTCAGATAGATAGCTTGATATATCTTCCCTTTGTATAGTTTATTCTAACTCCTATATATATTTACTCTTTATGTTTTGTAGCTCTTGAAAAAGTTTTCTAAAGATCTGCCGTCTTGGAGATAGTGAAAAAAGGTATGTGTCTTATCCTCTTATTAGTCATACTCTGGTTATATTCCATTAGCTTTGCAAAATTTGGTTCTTATGTAGAAATTGTAATGGATTAATCAAGATATAACCAATAAGTTGGATATAGTGTATAGATAGTTCTCAATTTTTTAATCCCAATACCATGCAAAAGTTAGTATAGTTCTCAATCTAAATAGCAAACTCATAATCAGCATAAACCAATGAAAAGCAAAAAAACGAAGGAGCTATTCAATTTAAAACTTTGGAGGTATTCAAACAGAGCTTTTGCTATTGAGAAGCTGAATAAAAAAATCTATGATTTCAAAAAATGAACATTGTTGAGCCAAAAATGTTTCAGTTGGATGGCACGGCTCCAGTTACGTCTTTGGTGTTTCTCTGTTCGTGGAGGAGACAAAGATCATGCATGAGGTAAATTCTCTTTATTCAAATTCCATGTGGCATATCTTGTTTTTAGAATAAGAATAATCAATAAAAATAGTTTTAGATTACATGTTTTCCTTGTTCCGCAGCACATGTAGCATCACATCAGTAAGATGAAAACGACGCGATGGATGTTAATCATAAAAAATCGAAACCTGCAAGAAAAACTCTCAATCAACTCTCATGTGAAAACAAATCTAGAGCATTAAGGCGGTTTGGAAGATTGTTTACAACGATAATAATCCATACTCATTCCAAGAAA
This sequence comes from Arabidopsis lyrata subsp. lyrata, assembly GCF_000004255.2. Classification (NCBI taxonomy): domain Eukaryota; kingdom Viridiplantae; phylum Streptophyta; class Magnoliopsida; order Brassicales; family Brassicaceae; genus Arabidopsis; species Arabidopsis lyrata. Next base: position 2,218,879 of record NW_003302554.1, read on the forward strand.
GAGACATTTTATTACTAATCTTGAAAGGACCATTCTCATAGAACATAGCCAACTCACTGCTACATCCAGGCCCTCCAACCAACCAAATCACAATGGGAGCGTCCTTCTTGTTGCGTGACTCAAAGTGAACAAACAAAGCAAATAAACACTACTTTGAGATTCCAATTAGTAAAACGTCACCAAAACTCCAATGTTCAAAAATCAAACTAATACACAAACCTACTCAAGAGCTAGCTGCAAATTGTAATTGAACCACAAACAAGTCCATAACGATTTCTCAAATTTTAAAGTTCTAGAAGTTGCTATACTCTACCATAAAAAGCTCAAAATCGAGCAGATCCTTGATCATATCAAGTGATATAGTGTCACTGAAAGGAAACGTAGAACTCAAAGGAGGTTGAATTTCTCACCTGGATTTCTTGTCTAGGTAAACACCATGGATTTGGGAATGGAGGAAGATCAAGCAACCCGGAAGAGCCTATTTCATCGATCAGAAGGCAAAACCCAAAGCCTATTTCAACAAAACCCACCATGTTTGGGGTTTATGATTATAAACAAAATAATTAAAAAGCCCATGAATTAAAAATATCAAGATGGGCATTTAAAAAGCCCAAGATGATTATAAAAAAAATGATGTGGAATTGAGGAAGATTTTTACTGGACGGAAATGATGAGCTGTATTAATGTTATAATTTGATTGGACAGCTTTTTTAATGATTTGTCAGGCTGAGAATAGCTGAAAAAACTGATGTGTCGTTTTATTGTATTGATTAGTCATGACTTAAACCTTAAGGTTAAGACCAGAGCCGACCACAAGGCCAAGCAGGCAAAGCACATGTTTGTGGCCATTAAATAATATCATTAATTTTCGGCCACATTTATGTAAAAGTTCATGTGGTCTAGTGGTTATAACTCAGTGGTGCAGTCAACAATTCTTGGGTTTGAGTCTTGTGGCCCAATATATTGTAAATCATTTGTATCAATAAATCATTCAGCCTACATTTTTATTTGGTATCAGAGAATTTTCTTGAGTCTCAAAGCTTCTAACAACAACATTCCTCACTTGTCACAAAGAACCCGAGACACACTACACATTTTATCTTATCACATCTTGCGTAGTTGCGTGGGCTTAATGTCAGTCACACCATCGCCAAATGAAACTAATATTTGCTTGAACCGCCAATAGTAACTCGATTCCATCTCTAATCGTGCGTTTTAATCAAAACGCGTTTACTGATTTTCCAAATTCATTTTAAAGAGAAAAACAAAAAGGAAAGAAAAAAAGATTTAAACATAAATAAAATTGAACACCTGTAAGTTCTCGTCGTGACCCATTCGAATCGATTTTAGGCGCTAGGGTTTCTTCATCCATCTCTCCGAAGAAGAAGATGGTTTGCGATAAGTGTAAGTCCTTCGAATTTGTTCGATCATTGTGTTGGGTTGTGATATTATCGCCCTTATTAGCGTTGGGATTTGTGATTCGATTCGGATTTTAGCTTAATCTGTTACATGTTTCAGGAATAAACCTAATGATTTCTGATTCGATTTTGGTTTCTTAGATCGAAACCCTAGTTATAGGATCTGTAATTTAGTTCAAAGCATGAACCTTTGACTCAAGTTTTTGATAATCTTCTAATTTTAGGTGAGAAGAAGTTATCGAAAGTGATAGTGCCAGATAAGTGGAAGGATGGTGCTCGTAATGTAACTGAAGGTGGTGGCCGTAAAATCAATGAGAACAAGCTTCTCTCTAAGAAGAATAGGTATGTGTTCTTAAGTTTTTCCATCTTTAATTTACTCGTCTTCATCAATTGAATGCAAAACATGGAAATTGCAATAACTTTGTAACTTTGGGGATGTTTGTATCGTTCTTTTTATCTTTTAGATAGGTGTTGGTTTTGTTTCCTGTAGTTTCTTCTAAGAACCATTAGTAAATGTAGAAGTTCTCATGGAAATAGCGATAAATCTGTAAGTTTGGGATGTTTAAATTGTCTTATTTGAGTTGAGTATTGGTTTGTTCCCTCTAGGTTCTTCTAAGAATCATTAGTAAATGTACAACTTCTCATGGAACCAGCGATATTTTGTAACTTTGGATGTTTGTATTGTCTTTTTTTGAGTTGAGTTATTGGTTTTGTTTCCTCTAGGCTTTTCTAAGAATCATCAGTAAATGTTTAGGAAGATCGAATTTTGTGTAAAGCTCTAGTCTAGTACTCTAATATTTTTCATGTGTTGTAGTACTCGCTATCGAAGAACTAGTTAGAATAAATCGTTTAAGGTTTAGTGCTCTTGTGGTTATCTTTCTTTGCTGCTTCTGATTTTGTATTGTGATGTTTCTTTGCTTTGTAGATGGTCACCTTACAGTACCTGTACCACAAAATGCATGATCTGCAAGCAGCAAGTGCATCAAGATGGTAAATACTGTCACACATGTGCCTATAGCAAAGGTAAATAGTAAATACATCTGTTTTACTGCACGAAATTCTTACCTCTGGTTAGATATTATAATAAAGTAGCTCAACAACTGAAGGAATTGCCTCTTCGTGGTTGTGCAGGAGTGTGCGCAATGTGCGGAAAGCAAGTGTTGGACACCAAGATGTACAAGCAAAGCAATGTATAAACAAATGAGCAAGCGTTTCACATTTTAGTCTCAGTCCCTTTGATGTCAACTTTGTACCACCGGGACAACTTATCCTCTCACTCATGTATTCCTTTGTACCGGTTTCCTTCAGTTTTAATATAACAAAACAAAATCTTGTTTGTTCACTGTGTTTCTTGACTAATCATAAAGTTCTAATGTTTTGTTTTCGAGCTCGAAATTCAAGTATCAAAGATATATTTGAACATTCCACTGAGCAAATTTGTTTTAAACAAAATTGAGTCAAAACTAGACCATGTCCATTGACAGACATGATTCATCTTGTATATGCCAAATTGAGATTTGGTTCCTGGTACCGTACAATTATACTACTGTCTCTTCTTGTAACTTGTTCGTTGATCAGATCTCTTATAACATTAAAGTAGAGTGATAATGGTAAAAAAGTGTCTCTGAAACTTGAATTGTCTTGTGTATCCTGGCATGGTAAGTGACAAGTAGCTTATCTTCTCCGCTTCGATTCTTTACGCATTTCTGCAAAGTAATTCTCAAGATTCTGCTTCTCCCACAGCCTTTTCTGTACCAGATCTTCCTTCCTATATTCATCTGAAAATTATCGCATTTGCACAATCGTTTTAATCACATTGTATTAGAAATCAATCTTTATCCATAAGTCGGTTCAGGTTGGGGAATTAGAGAATAGAAGGATACCTAGATTAGCCCATGCGTCGGCAGGCACACTAAGTGATCTTCGGGTTAGGTACGATGCGTCTTCCCATGAATAAGGAGCTTTCTTGATCTTATATCTCCACACCCAACTGCTGTACCATACTAGAAGCTGGAAGGTAACAGAAAGTTGAATCAGCGATCTCAGGAAAATAAGATATGAGAATCTGTGAAATGTGGCACAGTGGAAGTATTTTTTTAAATGAAACCTTAATGATAGTGTACGGTAGGAGAATGAATCGAACACCGAGAAGATCCCAGACCGATGGTTTTTCAGCTCCTTTGATTTGTAAGTCGAGTTCGTTACTTAGCTCTTCCTGTAGTTTCCTGCCAAGACAAAAAATGATTATGATTTAGTCAGCGATACGACACAATCTCATCTAATAAAAAGCCCATTTATATAACTAGGGCAGCATACTGGTCAATCTGCTTTGAACCCTTCTTCTTGTTAGTTACTCCACCAGTGCGTTCGAGTTCTAATGCCTTGAGCTTATTTTTATAAGCAGGAGTTCGTTTAACCGACGCTATAGCCTGCATGAAAACAATAATGCAGGATCTCATCAAGAAAAGGAGCCGAAAGTTCATATCTTGTATAATTTTCTAATCATACACTTAAGAGTTTAAGCTACATAGAGTTCTCATAACAAAGTATGTGAATCACATTCAAGAGGTCATATGTCCATAAATTCTACGTTTCATGAGATGTTATGATACATGTGATACGTGTTGCGCATACCTGTGATATGTAGATGAGTAGTTCTGATGCTTAAAAATATAACAAGATATGTTTAGCACGAATCAGAAAAAACGCTACAGAACAGAGACTTAAGACTATTAAAACATAGTGAGAGACTTCCTATCTCTAATACGTACCTCATTATACCTTGCCACGTTGTTCAGATACTGAAACGCAGACAAAACCACCAATAGACCAACCAAAACAGCACGGGGATCCTAAAAACACATCAGGCAGTTGTATCAGTTAAAAAAGCCAATGTTTCCCCGCAAGAAAGGCTATCACAAACATCCAATAATATCTTACCGACTTATGTCCATATTTCGCCCGGTAATATTGAGCGGTGTTGTAAAATACCTACATACAAAGAAACACAAAGCGGTAGAGACAAATTTCAGAAGATCTTTCATCTGTTCAATCCATAAATTGCTAGAAAACAAGTATGACAATGCCATTTCTCATAAAAAATGTTGTACTGACCTCTTCTGGATGTTCAATTGCATAATCATATTGTGCCCGAGTAGTATTATCTTTCAAAATCTACAAAAAGGATTACAAAACGAACCTTCTCGTTCCATTATTCTCAGCTATAAACTAAAACTAGATCATCATCCCTAAGAAACTATACGCAGATGTATAGTGAGATTGACTAAGCAAGATTCAAAATTCAAAATCATAAAAAGATTGAAGTACCTCATAAGCAGTGGCGATTTTCACAAACAGTTTCCTCGATTCAGGATCCGGATTCTTATCTGGATGACTAAATCGATTCATCAAAACAAAGATTAGCAAAATACACAATCACGATCAAATCCAATCAATCTGAACAATAAAATCAACAAATCCAGAATCATTACTGTTGAAGAGAAAGCTTATAATAAGATCTCTTGATATCCGATGCGTTCGCATCTTGAGCAACTCTGAAATCGAAAATGCAAAACGATTAAGAGAGAATGAAAAATCAAAATCTGAATTTGAAAATGGAGATCGGAAGCTGAACAAACCCGAGAAGAGCATAACAATCTTCAGCACCGCAATAAATTGCCGTCGAAGATTGGACGAATAAGGAGAGAAAGAGAAGAATCAAGGCCAAGCACCACCGCTCCGTCACCGGCGGCGCCATCTCGTGATTAGTCGTCGGCGAATTGAGAGGAAAAATACTCTTTGGGCCTTTTTTGTTTTGTTAACAGAAATTGTGAGATTTTTTTTTGTGAAGAGTCAACAATAAATGTAACTTTTTAGAATATTTAATTTTGTTGGGCCATTATGGATTTACGTTAGTAGTAGTATATTCTCCTCTTAAATAATTGAGTCTTATCGTGCGAAATAATAGGATTTAAATATACTTATTTATATTATTTTTTTACTATTTAGATGAAAACGTATATATATATATATTTCCTTATGTATTTTTTTTTAAAAAAAATTTAATAGACACATATAAACAAATTATTGTTTTGAAGGCAACACATATAACACAAGAATCTTGTATTAGTATCGTTTTTGTATCACCTGTTATAATTTGATGGTATAATGATAAATTTAAAAATTTATATGAACACGAAAATAATACATAAAGGAAATATGGATAGAAGATTATTTGATTCTTGACAAGAAATAATGCTAAAATTAGTAGATTTTATGATTTTATTATATATTGCTTAAGGAGTGGCTTTTGACACATGAATGTTTGGAGAGGGCCTTAAGAAGCCGAACAAGCAAGTCAGAAGTTGATGAGATCCATAAACGGAAGAAGACATATTCTGTGAGTTAGAATCATCAGGTTCATTTGATCACTTACCTCTGCTTTTTGGTCATTTTCTTTAAAATTTGCTTATAACAATTCTGGCAGATTGTTTCATCTTATCTTAAAATCTTTATATATTAATGGGGTTGATTAATCATTGTTGATTTATATTTGATTTTGGTTTCTGAAAATTGTTACTATGAAATAAGTTAAGGACAAACTATATATTTCATATTTTCTAAAATAGTTTTGAAAATGATATGTCAAGATGTTAGGCTTTAAAACTCAAGAAATAATTAGAACTTCATAAATAAAATTAATTCAATATAAAAATTAAAAAGTATCTTTAGAAAAAAACTATACGTATATTATATTTAATTAAGAATATACTTTAGCTGTAAATGGTAACACAATTTTGAAGGTATTGTTGATGAATTTTGTAGGAAAAAAGAATTTTACATTATTTGATTGTTGAATAATAGTTGAGGAATATGTGAGGAAATGTTGATAAATTGAGAATACATAAAACATAACAATTTTGGTACATGATATTAAAAATCACATTTGTATACACAATATAATGCAATATCATTTGTGTACAACAATTTTAGTATACATTATGATGCAACATAACATCTTTTAAAGATACTACTATTTATATTTTACTTCGGTGTTTGATTTTACTTTTATTTTTAAGGTGTTGGGACTTTTATGTGTCAACAACTAGATTTTAACCCGCGGTACACCGCGGGGCTATACTTTAAACAAAAGTTTGAAAATTATCTATAGATATAACCTATTGTTTTGTTTGGTTAAATATACTTACATATGTATATATTATATATATTACCCCGCGATACTTCGGGTCGATTTTTTATCAATAATTTTTAAATTTTAAGTTGTATTTTTTTGTTAATATTATTTATTTTATTTAGTGTTTAAGATTATATAACTGTATTTGATTGTTAATCCTAGGATTTCACCTGTAGTATACCGTCCCGTATTAATATCGACCCAAACCCGTCCCACCATATAACCCGTCCCATGAAATTAAACATCATTTTGTTATATTTCTTTTTAATAATATTTTTATTTAAAAACATATACAATTCGAGTCAATTTATAAGTCTGCTTTAAAAAACATATAGTTGTAATGTTTTTATTATAATAAAGTAATAATATATAGATGTTGCTTACTATAGTTATAATCAAAACCAACTAAAAATCTAAGTTTAGTGTTGATTATGAATCATAGTTACAACCAAAAAAAAATTAATCAAATACAATTAGTGTAAATTAACTAATTAAGAAAACAAACAGAAATATAACAAAACTTGCTTTAAAATCGTTAACAAAAAAAGGAAACATCATATTTAAGCAAGATCTTTGGAGCCAAAATCTTTTTTTCATATCTTTTATTTAATTTTCCAAATCTTAAGAATTAAATCCAGTGGCATTCCATTGTAAATACATTCCAACTCCAGGATTTATTTGCTAAAAGTCATCCAAAAATGTATATATAGATTTGATTTTACTTTTATTTTTAAGGTGTTGGGACTTTTATGTGTCAACAACTAGATTTTAACCCGCGGTACACCGCGGGGGCTATACTTTAAACCAAAGTTTGAAAATTATCTATAGATATAACCTATTGTTTTGTTTGGTTAAATATACTTACATATGTATATATTATATATATTACCCCGCGATACTTCGGGTCGATTTTTTATAACAATAATTTTTAAAATTTAAGTTGTATTTTTTTGTTAATATTATTTATTTTATTTAGTGTTTAAGATTATATAACTGTATTTGATTGTTAATCCTAGGATTTCACCTGTAGTATACCGTCCCGTATTAATATCGACCCAAACCCGTCCCACCATATAACCCGTCCCATGAAATTAAACATCATTTTGTTATATTTCTTTTTAATTATATTTTTATTTAAAAACATATACAATTCGAGTCAATTTATAAGTCTGCTTTAAAAAACATATAGTTGTAATGTTTTTATTATAATAAAGTAATAATATATAGATGTTGCTTACTATAGTTATAATCAAAACCAACTAAAAATCTAAGTTTAGTGTTGATTATGAATCATAGTTACGACCAAAAAAAAATTAATCAAATACAATTAGTGTAAATTAACTAATTAAGAAAACAAACAGAAATATAACAAAACTTGCTTTAAAATCGTTAACAAAAAAAGGAAACATCATATTTAAGCAAGATCTTTGGAGCCAAAATCTTTTTTTCATATCTTTTATTTAATTTTCCAAATCTTAAGAATTAAATCCAGTGGCATTCCATTGTAAATACATTCCAACTCCAGGATTTATTTGCTAAAAGTCATCCAAAAATGTATATATAGATTCTTCGCAACAAAATCGATTGAACAAAGATTTTGGTAAGAGGTTTAAGCAATCTTAGATGGGCCATATTTATCTTATTACACAACGTTTTTGATTTTTTCCCTTTTTCTTTTTTCTTTTATAATATCAAATGCTTCTAAAACACTGATTTGTTAGAATTGAGTCCATGATTAAATCTTCTAATATCATATGTGTTAGTTTGTATGTAAAGTCAACGGATGTAATGTGTTACATATGACTTACCACGAACGGGTGTGAGTAAGAGACGTAACTTGTCGGTGAAGTTACAACTGTTACCAACGGTTACGTGGAGTAGTTATGTAAACATGTATATAAGTGTGTATGTCTTGTCGAGTAAAAAACAACAAGTTTCAGATTCAATAAAGAGTTATTTTTGTTCTTGTCTTCTTTACAAGAGAAGAGACAAATGTCTCTTGCATTGTTTTTCTTCTTTCTCTCAATATTCCAACATGATTCACATCACATGTTAGCAAAGCAAGCTGACTATAACTCTTAACATATGGACACTTTGCAGGAGTATGTCCCTCCAACAAGAAACCTCAAATCTTCTCAATTATATTAATCAAATTTTAGAGAAGAAAATTACATGTAAATATACCAACTTAAATCATATATTTTGATTCACATAGCTGATAGAAACAACTTGAATCAATTTAGAACTATAGCTAGTAGTACCATATGATTATATTAATAGACATGGTAATATTAAAAAGGAATGAAAATAACCATTAGACCCATCATATTAAATGCACTTTTAGCTACTTAGTTTTAATCTACCTTTTTAGTTAAATATTTAGATACTTAGTTGTCAATTCTTTTCTTCTCAAAGTGTAATACCCATAATATTTTCCAAGGTATCTTTTGCTTTCTTCTTAACTACCACCAATGTTTTGTTTTTTTTTTAAATTGCTACATAAACCTCACAATCCATCAGTTTACTTCCCATGGCCCACTAACCCTAAATCCATCCAAAAAAAACATGCACAACAAGGTCGATTCGTTACCGGTTCGATCGAACCCATCAACCCGGCCTATATCCCGTCACCAGTCGGCGAACAACATCGTTCATCGGGTCAAAGAAAGCCTCACAACAAGAGTCTCTAAACTCATATGTGCCATTTTCTTATCTCTTTTACTATGTTTAGGCATTATCACTTTCATCTTATGGATCAGTCTACGACCACACCGACCACGCGTCCATATCCGCGGGTTCTCTATCTCGGGTCTATCCAGGCCTGACGGGTTCGAGACATCACATATAAGCTTCAAGATAACGGCTCATAACCCAAACCAAAACGTTGGCATTTACTACGATTCCATGGAAGGATCCGTTTACTACAAAGAGAAACGGATCGGGTCGACTAAACTCACTAACCCGTTTTACCAAGACCCAAAGAACACGAGCTGGGTCGACGGAGCCTTAGGTCGACCCGCAATGGCAGTGACTAAGGAACGCTGGATGGAGATGGAACGAGACAGGAATCAAGGGAAGATAGTGTTCCGTTTGGAGGTAAGGTCCGTGATACGTTTTAAGGTGTACACATGGCACAGTAAGAGCCATAAGATGTACGCAAACTGTTATATTGAGATCGGTTGGGATGGAATGTTGTTGAGTGGGACTAAAGACAAGAAATGTCCAGTTTATTTCACTTGAACAAAAGTGTATGTGTCTCCATAATAATTTACATAAATCCATATTAACATGATGAGATTACATATTGTTTTTTAATGATTACAAAATTATGCAAACATTTTATTGTTTTATCTGTATAAAATTTGGTTGTATAACATTCGGCTCTTGATGACCTGTACAATGTTTTTTTCTTTTATTAATCATTATCAATATGATTCGACACGACATTAGTGTTCGTTTTGTTTTCGTTGACGGCCGACATCAGTGTTTTATATAATCTTACAGAATCTCCAACTGTTCATATATTGAGTTCTCTCGTATGGTTCTCATGAAAAAAGAATTTTAAAAATAAATCAAAATTATTATATGAAGAGAAACAGTTTTCTTGTGAGAGCTTTTGAGATAAATCAAGAGAGACGATGACATGGCGTCATACCATTGGTCGATTTTTAGACAAAACAAAGAAAAAAGAACGCAATATAAAAAAAAACAATCACGCGTCAAAAAAAAAAACCCGACTCTCTCTCTTTCTTTGCCAGCGATGGCAATGGCTAGGTCTGGGTAAAATAACCGAACCACAAGAACCGAACCAGAACCGAAAAAAAAAAAAAAAACCGGAACCGAACCGAAATTTTAAAATATTCAAATGGATCCTAAATTTTAGAACCTAAAGAACCAGAACCGGAACCGAACCGAACAGAAATATTTCGGATATCCAAAAATACCCGAAAAATGAGTTTATATTAGAAAATATTAGTTCTTTTTATATCCAATAGCTTAAAATACCCAAAATACCAATAAATATTTGAAAAATATATAAAAAATACTTAAAATATCCAAAAAATGCTCAAAAATATCCGAAAATACCCAAAAATATCCAAAATACCTAAAAATATCTGAAAAATATGCAAATGGATCATAAACTTCAGAACCGAAAGAACCGGAACTGGAACCGGAACCGAACCGAGATCCAAATTCAATGGATGGAGAGTAATCGATTCAGCTTGGATCGTAATTGGTAAGAGCATCTATGGAAAAAATTTCGCAACAATCAACAGAATAACTAATCGTTTTTTTTTTTTTGCAAATTTATTTTCAAATGTATGAAATTATTGTATGTTTAATATGTTATGAGTTGTAATATTTTCAGTTTTATGAAATAAAATAATTAAAAAAATAATTTAATTTTTTTCTGAAAACCCCACAAAGAGAGCCTACCATTAGATTTTGCAAAATTAAAAAAATTTAACAAAAACTCTCATCTCATAAATTTGAAAATTTTATTCTTAAAAAAATGGTGAGAGCCCATAGAGAAAATGCTCTTGCGCGTTTGATTCATACGTTGGGAAAAAATTATACTTATGTTGTCGACTAGGGATATATCATTTAATCAGGAAGGGCATCACCAGCTACAGTAGTTGCATTCTCACCACCCTCTCCCTGTCAACATACATGGGATTGAGCAGCCCCCTATCTCAGAGGGTTTACCCCATGGCCAGTTTGCGATGAAAGAAACTTCAGAATGCAGCCCACATAGACGTCGTACAACTTATTATTAAGGATAATTATGTTTAATTTGAGAGATTGAGCTAAGCAATTGATATTTGATAATAAATAAATAAAATTTATATTGAGCTTTTAATAGAAAAAACTCTGTTTATTTTTTTTTGTCTCTAATTACGTAAATTTGAAAAGAAAATAAATATAAAAATGGGGAAAAATATCTTATTATAAAATTTAATATAAAATAGGCATGCATATAATTTTATATTATTTTAAGTTTGGAACCTCGTCCTATTTATACATTATCAAGATCATAATCATTAAAGTTAAATTCGGACAGCTTGGCCCAAAGTTGACCAAGAGAGGAAAAAAATAGAGTATAGTTTTCAAAAGAACGAGAATATGAGAACCAAATAATGCCTACTAAAAGGATATATATAAGAAGAATTAATTCAAATAATAGCTGAATCTTTGTTGATGACCACAACAAGGTTACTCAAAAGAAGATGTTCTCTCTCCCTAATCATCAATCAAAATTCATCTACTTTCTCTCTCTCTTTTTCTCATCAAAACCCTAAATGCACAACCAACGTATCTCCTTAGCTATTGCTACACATCAGGAAACTACACGGCAAACAGTTCGTACAAATACAATCTAGATTCTTTAATATCCGTTCTTGATTCTCAATCATCCAACAAAGGTTTTTACAGCTACGCCTCCAGTTCTTCCTCAAGCACAACAGTTTATGGAACTTATCTATGTCGAGGAGACATTTCGTCTTCAAAATGTGAAACATGCATCTCAAGAGCATCCAAAAACGTTTTTAAATGGTGTGCTGTCCAAAACGAAGCTATCATATGGTATGAAGAATGCTTCCTCAGGTACTCCAACCATCAGATTTTCTCGATTCTTGATCAAGGGCCATTTGTTACATGGACGACTTATGATACCATGTTGTACCAATCTTATTTCATTAATACCGTGGAATATAGTATAGACCGGCTGATACAAGAAGCCTATTCGCGTTCTTCATATTTTGCAGAAGAAACTTATCATGTGAGTTGTCTTGGAGAAGTTTACGACCTAATAGGATTGGTATACTGTGCACACCCGATCTAAATCAGTATGATTGCTATAGGTGCTTGAAATCAGCGTATAATGAGACTGAAGGTTGTTGTTATGGAAAACGTTTTGCGTTGGTTTATACCACCAACTGCATGTTGACATATAAAGCCACTTTGTTAGCCCCACCACCACCTCCTCCTCCACCTCCGCCAGGACCACCACCACCTCCTCCACAACGTTTTTACCACGAAAATGAAAATCCTAGCTCCGAGGAATCATTTTTCGTTTAAATTAAAAGGTGAGAACGATAATATAATTATTCGCTAGGTTTGATTGTTTTGTCGTTTATCTAGATTCTAGAGTAGTTAAAAGGAACATACTCTTTATTTCTTATTAGCAAAATTGCTTTTATAGTTTTATGTAAATATATATATATATATATATATATATATAGTTTGAACCTTAATAGGTATATATATTATGAACCTTAAAATGATAAGTTGATTGAATTTGATTATGTTTCCTTTGATAGTCTTTAACATATATGGAGTTTGATCATGCATGTAGGTAAAGTATTTCGAAGAATCATAGCTCCGGTGATAGCTGCGGTTGTAGTGATCTTGGTGATATGTGTGTGTTCTCTTTGTTGTTGTTGCATTAAAAAGAAAAAGAAGGCAAACGAAAGAGAAACATCGATAGAAATTTCGACGCTTAACATTGGTGAGAATCTCACGGTTGATCACCAATAGCGAACACCGAATCAGATTTACCAAAGTAACTCATTGTTTGTTTAAATCAGATTTCAGTTGTACTGATCACTATTCAAACCAACACATTCAAATAGCTATCTGTTTATCGTTGCCAACTTAATTTGTACAAGTGTTCTTTTATACCATAAACGAATGATTTTGAGCTTAAAGGTACTCTAAAACTATTCAACAAACTAAACGTCTGAACAATTCCAAACCGTTGGTGTAAGTATTATAGAAATTGATCTCTCTTCACTCGACTAATAATACATAAGAATATCACTAGACTAATGCAAGTTGGTAATATATACGTGTTGCGTGTAAACCCTATATATATACTTCAAAGATGCTCCTGTTACATATTAAAAAAATAAAAAACCAAAATTTATGAAATATGTATTTAATTCGCGTTATCATTCGGCGCCAGAATGACTTATACACCATGTTATAGATAACAATTATCAATAAACACATACAGCTTATTTCATTTATTAAAAGTTGTATCGATTAGATATGTTTAGAAAAATTGATGGTGTATAAACTAATTAATTAGTTTGTTTTTAAATCTTGGTAATTCAACAAGTAATGAAAAATTGAAAACGTACTATCTATTATGATATGATCTCAAATACTTGCTAATTGTGTTTGATCATGAGAATGGATTAATACTGGTGACTTTTAGAGCCGGCTCATACTAATCATATTTTTATCGTTTATGTTGCTTTTAAGTGATTATTTACTATTGGATCATAGTACAAGCACGACTCAGGAGACTATCCAAGAGCCAAAAGTATAACAAAACAGTTCGAGATTACAATAATGTTATTACGAATATACGATTACGACTTTAACCAAAAAGTTCACAACACTTTTGATTAATATAAGAAAGTGCATGCAAAAATTGTAGTACAACAGGTTGGTCTAGATAATGTAAAGAACTTACCTGATCATGATTGTTTAAAATAAGAAAATCAGAAGAAATTTAAGTCTTCTTTCAGGCTTTAACGAAATATATATCTAATTCTCCATGTACAGATACAGATACAACTTGTATGCATTCTTTGTTAATATTTAACCTGTGCAGTTTATTTATTATTATTACTAGAAGAATACCCACGCTACGCATGAGTTTTGTTTCGAAAATTGTTAAAAAAAATTATGTTCAATGTTTTTGCTAATTTATGTTTTTTTTGTTATCGTGTTGTTAATAAAATTAGATTCATCTTACGTAGTTATAATTTTTATGGTTACATTTATTTTTTGATTTGAAATATCAATTTATATATTTTTCATGTATAACTCTGATTGTTTATATATATAAGATCCTAATATTTTTTCATTATCATGACTACACACAACAACAATATAGGATATTTTGATACAGTGATATATAATTATGTTATTTGTATGGTTTGAAACTTGTCTAACTTAATTATAAATAAAAAAAATTCAGTGCTCTATGCACTCTCCTGATCTAGTACTCCGGCCACATTATGATAGGCTCATTATTAGATACTGGATTGACATTATTTGAACAAGATCTCAAGAGTTTTCATATGAAAAGAATAAAAAGAAATCAAAAATTAAAAAGTTATTTAAGTCGGCACTTTTAGATCTTCTACCATTGCATATAGTCATATAAAATAAATATTCGTGTTTTGAATTCTTGGGTATGTCTAACATCTTAAAGATCTATTACTTGAAAATTTTTGCATGCCAATGTTACCAACTTACAATGAGACACAAAAATAAAAAAGAGATGATCATATGATAAATCGTATATGAACCATAACACACTACAAGAAATTTGTTCATTGATAGCGCTAAAAATATGCTATCTTACGTTATAGATAGCGAATTCACAAACGCTATGTTCTCGGCAGCTATAGTAGGTATCACCCATACAAAAGCATTTTTTGTCGTGCTATTATAAGTCCTTCTAGTATAGCACTAATCGAATGCTTTAATATAATTTTTTATAACTCATAATTTTTGCTATATTATATTTTTGTGTAGCAAATTTTATGTGCTACATTATAAAATGATGAATTGCAAAATTATTTTAAATCTATAAATTTAAAATCCAAATAATTATATGCTACAAAACCAATTTGTTGAAAGCACATTTCTTTTCATAGATCATCAAAAAATACATAATTGTAATTTTACAAAATAGTTCAGCATTTAACACCATTTGTTATAAAAACAAAGGTCATAAACAACGTCATAAGTACTGCAATTCAGATGGACTAAACAAAGAACTCCATTGGTTTGCTCTTTCCCTCCCTCCAAGGACTTAGGATGATGTCTCATTCCAAGCAATTCTCATTTCACTGCCTTCTCTATATCCTCTGCAGTTCAGTTCTCTTTTTGAAGTTGGATGTCTTTGTATGAGTAAAAGCAAGTGACTTTCTCAATTACTTCTACAAGATAATGGCTAGAAAACCGTGAGAAAAAGAGGGAACCTGAGATTCATGATGGTCTTTTTAGCATCAGACTTCAAAGACAATCCAATGACCTAAACAGCTTCTGTTGTAGCTTATTCACCAGCCTTAAAAAAAATATTAAAAGAAACTTGCCTTAGCCTTCTGGACCATGCTTCCTTTGTTCTTGTCTTTCATTCCCACAGTCAACAACGTTAACACCTCTGTTGGCAAACATGGAACAAAGGGAAAACAGATTACTGAATTATGATTTACAAAAAATAAACGTTGATGATAAGAAAGGAAATTTTACTTACTCTTCTATGTTGCTAGTCCATTGTGCTTCAGGATCGTAGAGATTGTTACCACATTTGTGATTGCTAAATACACAAAAGATTAGATTATACGTATATAACACACAAGACGAGAAACAGATCTAAACAAGATTAAGTGATAGTAAGAATCTATACCCATTCCAGGTATCACTCAAACTCCACTTCAAAAGCCTTTCTTTATCTCCTGCTTTCTCAATGAATCCAAGCACATGAGAGTACAATTACTAGCTAGGACTAGTATTAACCTTTTGTCCCTTCACTGTCAAAAACAGAACCCATGTAAGTTA